>NW_022983219.1:0-91770 GCF_011762595.2 Tursiops truncatus | reverse complement strand
GGGTTCGTGTTAGTGTTAGCGTACGGGTTAGGATTAGGGGGACGGGTGAGGGTCAGGCTTCGGGGAAGGGTTAGGGTTAGGGTTCGGGCTAGGGTTAGGGTTAGGGGACGGGGACGGTTTAGGGTCCAGGTGAGGGTACGACAACGCTTTAGGGGGAGCGTACGTGTGAGGGCGCGGGTTAGTGTTAGCGTACGGGTTAGGATTAGGGGACGGGTGAGGGTCAGGCTTCGGGGAAGGGTTAGGGTTAGGGTTCGGGCTAGGGTTAGGGTTAGGGGACGGGGACGGTTTAGGGTCCAGGTGAGGGTACGACAACGCTTTAGGGGGAGCGTACGTGTGAGGGCGCGGGTTAGTGTTAGCGTACGGGTTAGGATTAGGGGACGGGTGAGTGTCAGGCTTCGGGGAAGGGTTAGGGTTAGGGTTCGGGCTAGGGTTAGGGTTAGGGGACGGGGACGGTTTAGGGTCCAGGTGAGGGTACGACAACGCTTTAGGGGGAGCGTACGTGTGAGGGCGCGGGTTAGTGTTAGCGTACGGGTTAGGATTAGGGGACGGGTGAGGGTCAGGCTTCGGGGAAGGGTTAGGGTTAGGGTTCGGGCTAGGGTTAGGGTTAGGGGACGGGGACGGTTTAGGGTCCAGGTGAGGGTACGACAACGCTTTAGGGGGAGCGTACGTGTGAGGGCGCGGGTTAGTGTTAGCGTACGGGTTAGGATTAGGGGACGGGTGAGGGTCAGGCTTCGGGGAAGGGTTAGGGTTAGGGTTCGGGCTAGGGTTAGGGTTAGGGGACGGGGACGGTTTAGGGTCCAGGTGAGGGTACGACAACGCTTTAGGGGGAGCGTACGTGTGAGGGCGCGGGTTAGTGTTAGCGTACGGGTTAGGATTAGGGGACGGGTGAGGGTCAGGCTTCGGGGAAGGGTTAGGGTTAGGGTTCGGGCTAGGGTTAGGGTTAGGGGACGGGGACGGTTTAGGGTCCAGGTGAGGGTACGACAACGCTTTAGGGGGAGCGTACGTGTGAGGGCGCGGGTTAGTGTTAGCGTACGGGTTAGGATTAGGGGACGGGTGAGGGTCAGGCTTCGGGGAAGGGTTAGGGTTAGGGTTCGGGCTAGGGTTAGGGTTAGGGGACGGGGACGGTTTAGGGTCCAGGTGAGGGTACGACAACGCTTTAGGGGGAGCGTACGTGTGAGGGCGCGGGTTAGTGTTAGCGTACGGGTTAGGATTAGGGGACGGGTGAGGGTCAGGCTTCGGGGAAGGGTTAGGGTTAGGGTTCGGGCTAGGGTTAGGGTTAGGGGACGGGGACGGTTTAGGGTCCAGGTGAGGGTACGACAACGCTTTAGGGGGAGCGTACGTGTGAGGGCGCGGGTTAGTGTTAGCGTACGGGTTAGGATTAGGGGACGGGTGAGGGTCAGGCTTCGGGGAAGGGTTAGGGTTAGGGTTCGGGCTAGGGTTAGGGTTAGGGGACGGGGACGGTTTAGGGTCCAGGTGAGGGTACGACAACGCTTTAGGGGGAGCGTACGTGTGAGGGCGCGGGTTAGTGTTAGCGTACGGGTTAGGATTAGGGGACGGGTGAGGGTCAGGCTTCGGGGAAGGGTTAGGGTTAGGGTTCGGGCTAGGGTTAGGGTTAGGGGACGGGGACGGTTTAGGGTCCAGGTGAGGGTACGACAACGCTTTAGGGGGAGCGTACGTGTGAGGGCGCGGGTTAGTGTTAGCGTACGGGTTAGGATTAGGGGACGGGTGAGGGTCAGGCTTCGGGGAAGGGTTAGGGTTAGGGTTCGGGCTAGGGTTAGGGTTAGGGGACGGGGACGGTTTAGGGTCCAGGTGAGGGTACGACAACGCTTTAGGGGGAGCGTACGTGTGAGGGCGCGGGTTAGTGTTAGCGTACGGGTTAGGATTAGGGGACGGGTGAGGGTCAGGCTTCGGGGAAGGGTTAGGGTTAGGGTTCGGGCTAGGGTTAGGGTTAGGGGACGGGGACGGTTTAGGGTCCAGGTGAGGGTACGACAACGCTTTAGGGGGAGCGTACGTGTGAGGGCGCGGGTTAGTGTTAGCGTACGGGTTAGGATTAGGGGACGGGTGAGGGTCAGGCTTCGGGGAAGGGTTAGGGTTAGGGTTCGGGCTAGGGTTAGGGTTAGGGGACGGGGACGGTTTAGGGTCCAGGGGAGGGTACGACAACGCTTTAGGGGGAGCGTACGTGTGAGGGCGCGGGTTAGTGTTAGCGTACGGGTTAGGATTAGGGGACGGGTGAGGGTCAGGCTTCGGGGAAGGGTTAGGGTTAGGGTTCGGGCTAGGGTTAGGGTTAGGGGACGGGGACGGTTTAGGGTCCAGGGGAGGGTACGACAACGCTTTAGGGGGAGCGTACGTGTGAGGGCGCGGGTTAGTGTTAGCGTACGGGTTAGGATTAGGGGACGGGTGAGGGTCAGGCTTCGGGGAAGGGTTAGGGTTAGGGTTCGGGCTAGGGTTAGGGTTAGGGGACGGGGACGGTTTAGGGTCCAGGTGAGGGTACGACAACGCTTTAGGGGGAGCGTACGTGTGAGGGCGCGGGTTAGTGTTAGCGTACGGGTTAGGATTAGGGGACGGGTGAGGGTCAGGCTTCGGGGAAGGGTTAGGGTTAGGGTTCGGGCTAGGGTTAGGGTTAGGGGACGGGGACGGTTTAGGGTCCAGGTGAGGGTACGACAACGCTTTAGGGGGAGCGTACGTGTGAGGGCGCGGGTTAGTGTTAGCGTACGGGTTAGGATTAGGGGACGGGTGAGGGTCAGGCTTCGGGGAAGGGTTAGGGTTAGGGTTCGGGCTAGGGTTAGGGTTAGGGGACGGGGACGGTTTAGGGTCCAGGTGAGGGTACGACAACGCTTTAGGGGGAGCGTACGTGTGAGGGCGCGGGTTAGTGTTAGCGTACGGGTTAGGATTAGGGGACGGGTGAGGGTCAGGCTTCGGGGAAGGGTTAGGGTTAGGGTTCGGGCTAGGGTTAGGGTTAGGGGACGGGGACGGTTTAGGGTCCAGGTGAGGGTACGACAACGCTTTAGGGGGAGCGTACGTGTGAGGGCGCGGGTTAGTGTTAGCGTACGGGTTAGGATTAGGGGACGGGTGAGGGTCAGGCTTCGGGGAAGGGTTAGGGTTAGGGTTCGGGCTAGGGTTAGGGTTAGGGGACGGGGACGGTTTAGGGTCCAGGTGAGGGTACGACAACGCTTTAGGGGGAGCGTACGTGTGAGGGCGCGGGTTAGTGTTAGCGTACGGGTTAGGATTAGGGGACGGGTGAGGGTCAGGCTTCGGGGAAGGGTTAGGGTTAGGGTTCGGGCTAGGGTTAGGGTTAGGGGACGGGGACGGTTTAGGGTCCAGGTGAGGGTACGACAACGCTTTAGGGGGAGCGTACGTGTGAGGGCGCGGGTTAGTGTTAGCGTACGGGTTAGGATTAGGGGACGGGTGAGGGTCAGGCTTCGGGGAAGGGTTAGGGTTAGGGTTCGGGCTAGGGTTAGGGTTAGGGGACGGGGACGGTTTAGGGTCCAGGGGAGGGTACGACAACGCTTTAGGGGGAGCGTACGTGTGAGGGCGCGGGTTAGTGTTAGCGTACGGGTTAGGATTAGGGGACGGGTGAGGGTCAGGCTTCGGGGAAGGGTTAGGGTTAGGGTTCGGGCTAGGGTTAGGGTTAGGGGACGGGGACGGTTTAGGGTCCAGGTGAGGGTACGACAACGCTTTAGGGGGAGCGTACGTGTGAGGGCGCGGGTTAGTGTTAGCGTACGGGTTAGGATTAGGGGACGGGTGAGGGTCAGGCTTCGGGGAAGGGTTAGGGTTAGGGTTCGGGCTAGGGTTAGGGTTAGGGGACGGGGACGGTTTAGGGTCCAGGTGAGGGTACGACAACGCTTTAGGGGGAGCGTACGTGTGAGGGCGCGGGTTAGTGTTAGCGTACGGGTTAGGATTAGGGGACGGGTGAGGGTCAGGCTTCGGGGAAGGGTTAGGGTTAGGGTTCGGGCTAGGGTTAGGGTTAGGGGACGGGGACGGTTTAGGGTCCAGGGGAGGGTACGACAACGCTTTAGGGGGAGCGTACGTGTGAGGGCGCGGGTTAGTGTTAGCGTACGGGTTAGGATTAGGGGACGGGTGAGGGTCAGGCTTCGGGGAAGGGTTAGGGTTAGGGTTCGGGCTAGGGTTAGGGTTAGGGGACGGGGACGGTTTAGGGTCCAGGTGAGGGTACGACAACGCTTTAGGGGGAGCGTACGTGTGAGGGCGCGGGTTAGTGTTAGCGTACGGGTTAGGATTAGGGGACGGGTGAGGGTCAGGCTTCGGGGAAGGGTTAGGGTTAGGGTTCGGGCTAGGGTTAGGGTTAGGGGACGGGGACGGTTTAGGGTCCAGGTGAGGGTACGACAACGCTTTAGGGGGAGCGTACGTGTGAGGGCGCGGGTTAGTGTTAGCGTACGGGTTAGGATTAGGGGACGGGTGAGGGTCAGGCTTCGGGGAAGGGTTAGGGTTAGGGTTCGGGCTAGGGTTAGGGTTAGGGGACGGGGACGGTTTAGGGTCCAGGTGAGGGTACGACAACGCTTTAGGGGGAGCGTACGTGTGAGGGCGCGGGTTAGTGTTAGCGTACGGGTTAGGATTAGGGGACGGGTGAGGGTCAGGCTTCGGGGAAGGGTTAGGGTTAGGGTTCGGACTAGGGTTAGGGTTAGGGGACGGGGACGGTTTAGGGTCCAGGTGAGGGTACGACAACGCTTTAGGGGGAGCGTACGTGTGAGGGCGCGGGTTAGTGTTAGCGTACGGGTTAGGATTAGGGGACGGGTGAGGGTCAGGCTTCGGGGAAGGGTTAGGGTTAGGGTTCGGGCTAGGGTTAGGGTTAGGGGACGGGGACGGTTTAGGGTCCAGGTGAGGGTACGACAACGCTTTAGGGGGAGCGTACGTGTGAGGGCGCGGGTTAGTGTTAGCGTACGGGTTAGGATTAGGGGACGGGTGAGGGTCAGGCTTCGGGGAAGGGTTAGGGTTAGGGTTCGGGCTAGGGTTAGGGTTAGGGGACGGGGACGGTTTAGGGTCCAGGTGAGGGTACGACAACGCTTTAGGGGGAGCGTACGTGTGAGGGCGCGGGTTAGTGTTAGCGTACGGGTTAGGATTAGGGGACGGGTGAGGGTCAGGCTTCGGGGAAGGGTTAGGGTTAGGGTTCGGGCTAGGGTTAGGGTTAGGGGACGGGGACGGTTTAGGGTCCAGGTGAGGGTACGACAACGCTTTAGGGGGAGCGTACGTGTGAGGGCGCGGGTTAGTGTTAGCGTACGGGTTAGGATTAGGGGACGGGTGAGGGTCAGGCTTCGGGGAAGGGTTAGGGTTAGGGTTCGGGCTAGGGTTAGGGTTAGGGGACGGGGACGGTTTAGGGTCCAGGTGAGGGTACGACAACGCTTTAGGGGGAGCGTACGTGTGAGGGCGCGGGTTAGTGTTAGCGTACGGGTTAGGATTAGGGGACGGGTGAGGGTCAGGCTTCGGGGAAGGGTTAGGGTTAGGGTTCGGGCTAGGGTTAGGGTTAGGGGACGGGGACGGTTTAGGGTCCAGGTGAGGGTACGACAACGCTTTAGGGGGAGCGTACGTGTGAGGGCGCGGGTTAGTGTTAGCGTACGGGTTAGGATTAGGGGACGGGTGAGGGTCAGGCTTCGGGGAAGGGTTAGGGTTAGGGTTTGGGCTAGGGTTAGGGTTAGGGGACGGGGACGGTTTAGGGTCCAGGTGAGGGTACGACAACGCTTTAGGGGGAGCGTACGCGTGAGGGCACGGGTTAGTGTTAGCGTACGGGTTAGGATTAGGGGACGGGTGAGGGTCAGGCTTCGGGGAAGGGTTAGGGTTAGGGTTCGGGCTAGGGTTAGGGTTAGGGGACGGGGACGGTTTAGGGTCCAGGTGAGGGTACGACAACGCTTTAGGGGGAGCGTACGTGTGAGGGCGCGGGTTAGTGTTAGCGTACGGGTTAGGATTAGGGGACGGGTGAGGGTCAGGCTTCGGGGAAGGGTTAGGGTTAGGGTTCGGGCTAGGGTTAGGGTTAGGGGACGGGGACGGTTTAGGGTCCAGGGGAGGGTACGACAACGCTTTAGGGGGAGCGTACGTGTGAGGGCGCGGGTTAGTGTTAGCGTACGGGTTAGGATTAGGGGACGGGTGAGGGTCAGGCTTCGGGGAAGGGTTAGGGTTAGGGTTCGGGCTAGGGTTAGGGTTAGGGGACGGGGACGGTTTAGGGTCCAGGGGAGGGTACGACAACGCTTTAGGGGGAGCGTACGTGTGAGGGCGCGGGTTAGTGTTAGCGTACGGGTTAGGATTAGGGGACGGGTGAGGGTCAGGCTTCGGGGAAGGGTTAGGGTTAGGGTTCGGGCTAGGGTTAGGGTTAGGGGACGGGGACGGTTTAGGGTCCAGGGGAGGGTACGACAACGCTTTAGGGGGAGCGTACGTGTGAGGGCGCGGGTTAGTGTTAGCGTACGGGTTAGGATTAGGGGACGGGTGAGGGTCAGGCTTCGGGGAAGGGTTAGGGTTAGGGTTCGGGCTAGGGTTAGGGTTAGGGGACGGGGACGGTTTAGGGTCCAGGTGAGGGTACGACAACGCTTTAGGGGGAGCGTACGTGTGAGGGCGCGGGTTAGTGTTAGCGTACGGGTTAGGATTAGGGGACGGGTGAGGGTCAGGCTTCGGGGAAGGGTTAGGGTTAGGGTTCGGGCTAGGGTTAGGGTTAGGGGACGGGGACGGTTTAGGGTCCAGGTGAGGGTACGACAACGCTTTAGGGGGATCGTACGTGTGAGGGCGCGGGTTAGTGTTAGCGTACGGGTTAGGATTAGGGGACGGGTGAGGGTCAGGCTTCGGGGAAGGGTTAGGGTTAGGGTTCGGGCTAGGGTTAGGGTTAGGGGACGGGGACGGTTTAGGGTCCAGGTGAGGGTACGACAACGCTTTAGGGGGAGCGTACGTGTGAGGGCGCGGGTTAGTGTTAGCGTACGGGTTAGGATTAGGGGACGGGTGAGGGTCAGGCTTCGGGGAAGGGTTAGGGTTAGGGTTCGGGCTAGGGTTAGGGTTAGGGGACGGGGACGGTTTAGGGTCCAGGTGAGGGTACGACAACGCTTTAGGGGGAGCGTACGTGTGAGGGCGCGGGTTAGTGTTAGCGTACGGGTTAGGATTAGGGGACGGGTGAGGGTCAGGCTTCGGGGAAGGGTTAGGGTTAGGGTTCGGGCTAGGGTTAGGGTTAGGGGACGGGGACGGTTTAGGGTCCAGGTGAGGGTACGACAACGCTTTAGGGGGAGCGTACGTGTGAGGGCGCGGGTTAGTGTTAGCGTACGGGTTAGGATTAGGGGACGGGTGAGGGTCAGGCTTCGGGGAAGGGTTAGGGTTAGGGTTCGGGCTAGGGTTAGGGTTAGGGGACGGGGACGGTTTAGGGTCCAGGGGAGGGTACGACAACGCTTTAGGGGGAGCGTACGTGTGAGGGCGCGGGTTAGTGTTAGCGTACGGGTTAGGATTAGGGGACGGGTGAGGGTCAGGCTTCGGGGAAGGGTTAGGGTTAGGGTTCGGGCTAGGGTTAGGGTTAGGGGACGGGGACGGTTTAGGGTCCAGGTGAGGGTACGACAACGCTTTAGGGGGAGCGTACGTGTGAGGGCGCGGGTTAGTGTTAGCGTACGGGTTAGGATTAGGGGACGGGTGAGGGTCAGGCTTCGGGGAAGGGTTAGGGTTAGGGTTCGGGCTAGGGTTAGGGTTAGGGGACGGGGACGGTTTAGGGTCCAGGTGAGGGTACGACAACGCTTTAGGGGGAGCGTACGTGTGAGGGCGCGGGTTAGTGTTAGCGTACGGGTTAGGATTAGGGGACGGGTGAGGGTCAGGCTTCGGGGAAGGGTTAGGGTTAGGGTTCGGGCTAGGGTTAGGGTTAGGGGACGGGGACGGTTTAGGGTCCAGGGGAGGGTACGACAACGCTTTAGGGGGAGCGTACGTGTGAGGGCGCGGGTTAGTGTTAGCGTACGGGTTAGGATTAGGGGACGGGTGAGGGTCAGGCTTCGGGGAAGGGTTAGGGTTAGGGTTCGGGCTAGGGTTAGGGTTAGGGGACGGGGACGGTTTAGGGTCCAGGGGAGGGTACGACAACGCTTTAGGGGGAGCGTACGTGTGAGGGCGCGGGTTAGTGTTAGCGTACGGGTTAGGATTAGGGGACGGGTGAGGGTCAGGCTTCGGGGAAGGGTTAGGGTTAGGGTTCGGGCTAGGGTTAGGGTTAGGGGACGGGGACGGTTTAGGGTCCAGGTGAGGGTACGACAACGCTTTAGGGGGAGCGTACGTGTGAGGGCGCGGGTTAGTGTTAGCGTACGGGTTAGGATTAGGGGACGGGTGAGGGTCAGGCTTCGGGGAAGGGTTAGGGTTAGGGTTCGGGCTAGGGTTAGGGTTAGGGGACGGGGACGGTTTAGGGTCCAGGTGAGGGTACGACAACGCTTTAGGGGGAGCGTACGTGTGAGGGCGCGGGTTAGTGTTAGCGTACGGGTTAGGATTAGGGGACGGGTGAGGGTCAGGCTTCGGGGAAGGGTTAGGGTTAGGGTTCGGGCTAGGGATAGGGTTAGGGGACGGGGACGGTTTAGGGTCCAGGTGAGGGTACGACAACGCTTTAGGGGGAGCGTACGTGTGAGGGCGCGGGTTAGTGTTAGCGTACGGGTTAGGATTAGGGGACGGGTGAGGGTCAGGCTTCGGGGAAGGGTTAGGGTTAGGGTTCGGGCTAGGGTTAGGGTTAGGGGACGGGGACGGTTTAGGGTCCAGGTGAGGGTACGACAACGCTTTAGGGGGAGCGTACGTGTGAGGGCGCGGGTTAGTGTTAGCGTACGGGTTAGGATTAGGGGACGGGTGAGGGTCAGGCTTCGGGGAAGGGTTAGGGTTAGGGTTCGGGCTAGGGTTAGGGTTAGGGGACGGGGACGGTTTAGGGTCCAGGTGAGGGTACGACAACGCTTTAGGGGGAGCGTACGTGTGAGGGCGCGGGTTAGTGTTAGCGTACGGGTTAGGATTAGGGGACGGGTGAGGGTCAGGCTTCGGGGAAGGGTTAGGGTTAGGGTTCGGGCTAGGGTTAGGGTTAGGGGACGGGGACGGTTTAGGGTCCAGGTGAGGGTACGACAACGCTTTAGGGGGAGCGTACGTGTGAGGGCGCGGGTTAGTGTTAGCGTACGGGTTAGGATTAGGGGACGGGTGAGGGTCAGGCTTCGGGGAAGGGTTAGGGTTAGGGTTCGGGCTAGGGTTAGGGTTAGGGGACGGGGACGGTTTAGGGTCCAGGGGAGGGTACGACAACGCTTTAGGGGGAGCGTACGTGTGAGGGCGCGGGTTAGTGTTAGCGTACGGGTTAGGATTAGGGGACGGGTGAGGGTCAGGCTTCGGGGAAGGGTTAGGGTTAGGGTTCGGGCTAGGGTTAGGGTTAGGGGACGGGGACGGTTTAGGGTCCAGGTGAGGGTACGACAACGCTTTAGGGGGAGCGTACGTGTGAGGGCGCGGGTTAGTGTTAGCGTACGGGTTAGGATTAGGGGACGGGTGAGGGTCAGGCTTCGGGGAAGGGTTAGGGTTAGGGTTCGGGCTAGGGTTAGGGTTAGGGGACGGGGACGGTTTAGGGTCCAGGTGAGGGTACGACAACGCTTTAGGGGGAGCGTACGTGTGAGGGCGCGGGTTAGTGTTAGCGTACGGGTTAGGATTAGGGGACGGGTGAGGGTCAGGCTTCGGGGAAGGGTTAGGGTTAGGGTTCGGGCTAGGGTTAGGGTTAGGGGACGGGGACGGTTTAGGGTCCAGGTGAGGGTACGACAACGCTTTAGGGGGAGCGTACGTGTGAGGGCGCGGGTTAGTGTTAGCGTACGGGTTAGGATTAGGGGACGGGTGAGGGTCAGGCTTCGGGGAAGGGTTAGGGTTAGGGTTCGGGCTAGGGTTAGGGTTAGGGGACGGGGACGGTTTAGGGTCCAGGGGAGGGTACGACAACGCTTTAGGGGGAGCGTACGTGTGAGGGCGCGGGTTAGTGTTAGCGTACGGGTTAGGATTAGGGGACGGGTGAGGGTCAGGCTTCGGGGAAGGGTTAGGGTTAGGGTTCGGGCTAGGGTTAGGGTTAGGGGACGGGGACGGTTTAGGGTCCAGGTGAGGGTACGACAACGCTTTAGGGGGAGCGTACGTGTGAGGGCGCGGGTTAGTGTTAGCGTACGGGTTAGGATTAGGGGACGGGTGAGGGTCAGGCTTCGGGGAAGGGTTAGGGTTAGGGTTCGGGCTAGGGTTAGGGTTAGGGGACGGGGACGGTTTAGGGTCCAGGGGAGGGTACGACAACGCTTTAGGGGGAGCGTACGTGTGAGGGCGCGGGTTAGTGTTAGCGTACGGGTTAGGATTAGGGGACGGGTGAGGGTCAGGCTTCGGGGAAGGGTTAGGGTTAGGGTTCGGGCTAGGGTTAGGGTTAGGGGACGGGGACGGTTTAGGGTCCAGGGGAGGGTACGACAACGCTTTAGGGGGAGCGTACGTGTGAGGGCGCGGGTTAGTGTTAGCGTACGGGTTAGGATTAGGGGACGGGTGAGGGTCAGGCTTCGGGGAAGGGTTAGGGTTAGGGTTCGGGCTAGGGTTAGGGTTAGGGGACGGGGACGGTTTAGGGTCCAGGTGAGGGTACGACAACGCTTTAGGGGGAGCGTACGTGTGAGGGCGCGGGTTAGTGTTAGCGTACGGGTTAGGATTAGGGGACGGGTGAGGGTCAGGCTTCGGGGAAGGGTTAGGGTTAGGGTTCGGGCTAGGGTTAGGGTTAGGGGACGGGGACGGTTTAGGGTCCAGGTGAGGGTACGACAACGCTTTAGGGGGAGCGTACGTGTGAGGGCGCGGGTTAGTGTTAGCGTACGGGTTAGGATTAGGGGACGGGTGAGGGTCAGGCTTCGGGGAAGGGTTAGGGTTAGGGTTCGGGCTAGGGTTAGGGTTAGGGGACGGGGACGGTTTAGGGTCCAGGTGAGGGTACGACAACGCTTTAGGGGGAGCGTACGTGTGAGGGCGCGGGTTAGTGTTAGCGTACGGGTTAGGATTAGGGGACGGGTGAGGGTCAGGCTTCGGGGAAGGGTTAGGGTTAGGGTTCGGGCTAGGGTTAGGGTTAGGGGACGGGGACGGTTTAGGGTCCAGGGGAGGGTACGACAACGCTTTAGGGGGAGCGTACGTGTGAGGGCGCGGGTTAGTGTTAGCGTACGGGTTAGGATTAGGGGACGGGTGAGGGTCAGGCTTCGGGGAAGGGTTAGGGTTAGGGTTCGGGCTAGGGTTAGGGTTAGGGGACGGGGACGGTTTAGGGTCCAGGTGAGGGTACGACAACGCTTTAGGGGGAGCGTACGTGTGAGGGCGCGGGTTAGTGTTAGCGTACGGGTTAGGATTAGGGGACGGGTGAGGGTCAGGCTTCGGGGAAGGGTTAGGGTTAGGGTTCGGGCTAGGGTTAGGGTTAGGGGACGGGGACGGTTTAGGGTCCAGGTGAGGGTACGACAACGCTTTAGGGGGAGCGTACGTGTGAGGGCGCGGGTTAGTGTTAGCGTACGGGTTAGGATTAGGGGACGGGTGAGGGTCAGGCTTCGGGGAAGGGTTAGGGTTAGGGTTCGGGCTAGGGTTAGGGTTAGGGGACGGGGACGGTTTAGGGTCCAGGTGAGGGTACGACAACGCTTTAGGGGGAGCGTACGTGTGAGGGCGCGGGTTAGTGTTAGCGTACGGGTTAGGATTAGGGGACGGGTGAGGGTCAGGCTTCGGGGAAGGGTTAGGGTTAGGGTTCGGGCTAGGGTTAGGGTTAGGGGACGGGGACGGTTTAGGGTCCAGGTGAGGGTACGACAACGCTTTAGGGGGAGCGTACGTGTGAGGGCGCGGGTTAGTGTTAGCGTACGGGTTAGGATTAGGGGACGGGTGAGGGTCAGGCTTCGGGGAAGGGTTAGGGTTAGGGTTCGGGCTAGGGTTAGGGTTAGGGGACGGGGACGGTTTAGGGTCCAGGGGAGGGTACGACAACGCTTTAGGGGGAGCGTACGTGTGAGGGCGCGGGTTAGTGTTAGCGTACGGGTTAGGATTAGGGGACGGGTGAGGGTCAGGCTTCGGGGAAGGGTTAGGGTTAGGGTTCGGGCTAGGGTTAGGGTTAGGGGACGGGGACGGTTTAGGGTCCAGGTGAGGGTACGACAACGCTTTAGGGGGAGCGTACGTGTGAGGGCGCGGGTTAGTGTTAGCGTACGGGTTAGGATTAGGGGACGGGTGAGGGTCAGGCTTCGGGGAAGGGTTAGGGTTAGGGTTCGGGCTAGGGTTAGGGTTAGGGGACGGGGACGGTTTAGGGTCCAGGGGAGGGTACGACAACGCTTTAGGGGGAGCGTACGTGTGAGGGCGCGGGTTAGTGTTAGCGTACGGGTTAGGATTAGGGGACGGGTGAGGGTCAGGCTTCGGGGAAGGGTTAGGGTTAGGGTTCGGGCTAGGGTTAGGGTTAGGGGACGGGGACGGTTTAGGGTCCAGGTGAGGGTACGACAACGCTTTAGGGGGAGCGTACGTGTGAGGGCGCGGGTTAGTGTTAGCGTACGGGTTAGGATTAGGGGACGGGTGAGGGTCAGGCTTCGGGGAAGGGTTAGGGTTAGGGTTCGGGCTAGGGTTAGGGTTAGGGGACGGGGACGGTTTAGGGTCCAGGGGAGGGTACGACAACGCTTTAGGGGGAGCGTACGTGTGAGGGCGCGGGTTAGTGTTAGCGTACGGGTTAGGATTAGGGGACGGGTGAGGGTCAGGCTTCGGGGAAGGGTTAGGGTTAGGGTTCGGGCTAGGGTTAGGGTTAGGGGACGGGGACGGTTTAGGGTCCAGGTGAGGGTACGACAACGCTTTAGGGGGAGCGTACGTGTGAGGGCGCGGGTTAGTGTTAGCGTACGGGTTAGGATTAGGGGACGGGTGAGGGTCAGGCTTCGGGGAAGGGTTAGGGTTAGGGTTCGGGCTAGGGTTAGGGTTAGGGGACGGGGACGGTTTAGGGTCCAGGGGAGGGTACGACAACGCTTTAGGGGGAGCGTACGTGTGAGGGCGCGGGTTAGTGTTAGCGTACGGGTTAGGATTAGGGGACGGGTGAGGGTCAGGCTTCGGGGAAGGGTTAGGGTTAGGGTTCGGGCTAGGGTTAGGGTTAGGGGACGGGGACGGTTTAGGGTCCAGGTGAGGGTACGACAACGCTTTAGGGGGAGCGTACGTGTGAGGGCGCGGGTTAGTGTTAGCGTACGGGTTAGGATTAGGGGACGGGTGAGGGTCAGGCTTCGGGGAAGGGTTAGGGTTAGGGTTCGGGCTAGGGTTAGGGTTAGGGGACGGGGACGGTTTAGGGTCCAGGGGAGGGTACGACAACGCTTTAGGGGGAGCGTACGTGTGAGGGCGCGGGTTAGTGTTAGCGTACGGGTTAGGATTAGGGGACGGGTGAGGGTCAGGCTTCGGGGAAGGGTTAGGGTTAGGGTTCGGGCTAGGGTTAGGGTTAGGGGACGGGGACGGTTTAGGGTCCAGGGGAGGGTACGACAACGCTTTAGGGGGAGCGTACGTGTGAGGGCGCGGGTTAGTGTTAGCGTACGGGTTAGGATTAGGGGACGGGTGAGGGTCAGGCTTCGGGGAAGGGTTAGGGTTAGGGTTCGGGCTAGGGTTAGGGTTAGGGGACGGGGACGGTTTAGGGTCCAGGGGAGGGTACGACAACGCTTTAGGGGGAGCGTACGTGTGAGGGCGCGGGTTAGTGTTAGCGTACGGGTTAGGATTAGGGGACGGGTGAGGGTCAGGCTTCGGGGAAGGGTTAGGGTTAGGGTTCGGGCTAGGGTTAGGGTTAGGGGACGGGGACGGTTTAGGGTCCAGGGGAGGGTACGACAACGCTTTAGGGGGAGCGTACGTGTGAGGGCGCGGGTTAGTGTTCGCGTAAGGGTTAGGATTAGGGGACGGGTGAGGGTCAGGCTTCGGGGAAGCTTTAGGGTTAGGGTTCGGGCTAGGGTTAGGGTTAGGGGATGGGGACGGTTTAGGGTCCAGGGGAGGGTACGGCAACGCTTTAGGGGTGCGAACGTGTGAGGGCGCGGGTTAGTGTTAGCGTACGGGTTAGGATTAGGGGACGGGTGAGGGTCAGGCTTCGGGTAGGCTTAGGTTAGGGTTCGGGCTAGGGTTAGTGTTAGGGGACGGGGACGGTTTAGGGTCCAGGGGAGGGTACGACAACGCTTTAGTGGGAGCGTACGTGTCAGGGCGCGGGTTAGTGTTAGCGTACGGGTTAGGAGTAGGGAACGGGTGAGGGTCAGGCTTATGGGAAGGCTTAGGGTTAGGGTTCGGGCTAGGGTTAGGGGACAGGGACGGGACGGTTTAGGGTCCAGGTGAGGGTACAACAACGCTTCAGGGGGAGCGTACGTGTGAGGGCGCGGGTTAGTGTTAGCGTACGGGTTAGGATTAGGGGACGGGTGAGGGTCAGGCTTCGGGGAAGGCTTAGGGTTAGGGTTCGGGCTAGGGTTAGGGTTAGGGGACGGGGACGGTTTAGGGTCCAGGGGAGGGTACGGCAACGCTTTAGGGGGAGCGTACGTGTGAGGGCGCGGGTTAGTGTTAGCGTACGGGTTAGGATTAGGGAACGGGAGAGGCTCAGGCTACGGGGAAGGGTTAGGGTTAGGGTTCGGGCTAGGGTTAGGGTTAGGGTACGGGGACGGTTTTAGGGTCAAGGGGAGGGTACGGCAACGCTTTAGGGGGAGCGTAGGTATGAGGGCGCGGGTTAGTGTTAGCGTACGGGTTAGGATTAGGGGACGGGTGAGGGTCCGGCTTCGGGGAAGGGTTTGGGTTAGGGTTAGGGCTAGGGTTAGGGTTAGGGGACGTTGACGGTTTAGGGTCCAGGGGAGGGTACGGCAACGCTTTAGGGGTAGCGTACGTGTGAGGGCGCGGGTTAGTGTTAGCGTACGGGTAGGATTAGGGGACGGGTGAGGGTCAGGCTTCCGGGAAGGGTTAGGGTTAGGGTTCGGCTAGGGTTAGGGTTAGGGGACGGGGACGTTTTAGTGTCCAGGGGAGGGTACGACAACGCTTTAGGGGGAGCGTACGTGTGAGGGCGCGGGTTAGTGTTAGCGTACGGGTTAGGATTAGGGGATGGGTGAGGGTCAGGCTTCGGGAAGGCTTAGGGTTAGGGTTCGGGCTAGGGTTAGGGTTAGGGGACGGGGACGGTTTAGGGTCCAGGGGAAGGTACGGCAACGCTTTAGGGGGAGCGTACGTGTGAGGGCGCGGGTTAGTGTTAACGTACTGGTTAGTATTAGGGGACGGGTGAGTGTCAGGCTTCGGGGAAGGCTTAGGGTTACGGTTCGGGCTAGGGTTAAGTTTAGGGGACGGGGACGGTTTAGGGTCCAGGGGAGGGTACGGCAACACTTTAGGGGGAGCGTACGTGTGAGGGCGTGGGTTAGTGTTAGCGTACGGGTTAGGATTAGGGGACGGGTGAGGGTCAGGCTTCGGGGAAGGGTTAGGGTTAGGGTTCGGGCTAGGGTTAGGGTTAGGCGACGGGTACGGTTTAGGGTCCAGGGGAGGGTACGGCAACGCTTTAGGGGGAGCGTATGTGTGAGGACGCGGGTTAGTGTTAGCGTACGGGTTAGGATTAGGGAACGGGTGAGGGTCAGGCTTATGGGAAGGCTTAGGGTTAGGATTCGGGCTAGGGTTAGGGTTAGGGAACGGGGACGGTTTAGGGTCCAGGGGAGGGTACGACAACGTTTTTGGGGGAGCGTACGTGTGAGGGCGCGGGTTAGTGTTGCGTACGGGTTAGGATTAGTGGATAGGTGAGGGTCAGGCTTCGGGGAAGGGTTAGGGTTTGGGTTCGGGCTAGGGTTAGGGTTAGGGGACGGGGACGGTTTAGGGTCCAGGGGAGGGTACGAAAATGCTTTAGGGGGAGCGTACGTGTGCGAGCGCGGGTTAGTGATCGCGTACGGGTTAGGATTAGGGGTCGGGTGAGGGTCAGGCTTCGGGGAAGGGTTAGGGTTAGGGTTCAGGCTAGGGTTAGGTTTAGGGCATGGGGATGGTTTAGGGTCCAGGGGAGGGTACAACAACGTTTTAAGAGGGAGCGTACGTGTGAGGGCGCGGGTTAGTGTTAGCGTATGGGTTAGGATTAGGGGACGGGTGAGGGTCAGGCTTCGGGGAAGGGTTAGGGTTATGGTTCGGGCTAGGGTTACGGTTAGGGGACGGGGACGGTTTAGGGTCCAGGGGAGGGTACGGCAACGCTTAAGGGGGAGCGTAGGTGTGAGGGCGCGGGTTAGTGTTAGTGTACGTGTTAGGATTAGGTGACGTGTGAGGGTCAGGCTACGGGGAAGGGTTAGGGTTTGGGTTCGGGCTAGGGTTAGGGTTAGGGGACGGGGACGGTTTAGGGTCCAGGTGAGGGTAAGACAACGCTTAGGGGGAGCGTACGTGTGAGGGCGCGGGTTAGTGTTAGCGTACGGGTTAGGATTAGGGGACGGTTGAGTGTCAGGCTTCGGAGAAGGGTTAGGTTTAGGGTTCGGGCTAGGGTTATGGTTAGGGGACGGGGACGGTTTAGGGTCCAGGGGAGGGTACGACAACGCTTTAGGGAGAGCGTACGTGTGAGGGCGCGGGTTAGTGTTAGCGTACGGGTTAGGATTAGGGGACGGGTGGGGGTCAGGCTTCGGGGAAGGCTTAGGGTTAGGGTTCGGGCTAGGGTTAGGGTTAGGAGATGGGGACGGTTTAGGGTCCAGGTGAGGGTACGACAACGCTTTAGCGGCAGCGTACGTGTGAGGGCGCGGGTTTGTGTTAGCGTACGGGTTAGGATTAGGGGACGGGTGAGTGTCAGGCTTCGGGGAAGGGTTAGGGTTAGGGTTCGTGCTAGGGTTAGGGTTAGGGTTAGGGGACGGTTTAGGGTCTAGGGGAGGGTACGACAACGCTTTATGGGGAGCGTAGGTGTGAGGGCGCGGGTTAGTGTGCGCCTACGGGTTAGGATTAGGGGACGGGTGAGGGTCAGGCTTCGGGGAAGGGTTAGGGTTAGGGTTCGGGTTAGGGTTAGGGTAAGTGCTAGGGTTAGGGTTAGGGGACGGGGACGGTTTACGGTCCAGGGGAGGGTGCGACAATGCTTTAGGGGGAGCAGACGTGTGAGGGCACGGGTTAGTGTTAGCGTACGCGTTAGGATTAGGGGACGGTTGAGGGTCAGGCTTCGGTGTAGGGTTAGGGTTAGGGTTCGGGTTAGGGTTAGGGTTAGGGGACGGGGACGGTTTAGGGTCCAGGTGAGGGCACGACAACGCTTTAGGGGGAGCGTACGCGTGAGGGCGCAGGTTAGTGTTAGCGTACGGGTTAGGATTAGGGGACGGGTGAGGGTCAGGCTTCGGGAAGGGTTAGGTTTAGGGTTCGGGCTAGGGTTAGGGTTAGGGGACGGGGACGGTTTAGGGTCCAGGGGAGGGTACGGCAACGCTTTAGGGGGAGCGTATGTGTGAGGGCGTGGGTAAGTGTTAGCGTACTGGTTAGGAATAGGGGTCGGGTGAGGGTCAGGCTTCTGGGAAGTGTTAGGGTTAGGGTTCGGGCTAGGGTTAGGGTTAGGGGACGGGGGACGGTTTAGGGTCCAGGGGAGGGTACGACAACGCTTTAGGGGGAGCGTACGTGTGAGGGCGCGGGTTAGTGTTAGCCTACGGGTTAGGATTAAGGGACGGGTGAGGGTCAGGCTTCGGGGAAGGTTTAGAGTTAGGGTTCGGGCTAGGGTTAGGGTTCGTGCTAGGGTTAGGGTTAGGGGACGGGGACGGTTTAGGGTCCAGGGGAGGGTACGACAACGCTTTAGGGGAGCGTACGTGTGAGGGCGCTCGTTAGTGTTAGCGTATGGGTTAGGATTCGGGGACGGGTGAGGGTCAGGCTTCGGGGAAGGGTTAGGGTTAGGGTTCGGGCTAGGGTTAGGGTTAGGGGACGGGGACGGTTTAGGGTCCATGGGAGGGTACGACAACGCTTTAGGGGGAGCGTACATGTGAGGGCGCGGGTTAGTGTTAGCGAACGGGTTAGGATTAGGGGACAGGTGAGGGTCAGGCTTCGGGGAAGGGTTAGGGTTAGGGTTCGGGTTAGGGTTAGGGTTCGTGCTAGGGTTAGGGTTAGGGACGGGGACGGTTCAGGTTCCAGGGCAGGGTACGACAACGCTTTAGGGGGAGCGTACGTGTGAGGGCGCGGGTTAGTGTTAGCCTATGGGTTAGGATTAGGGGACGGGTGAGGGTCAGGCTTCGGGGAAGGGTTAGGGTTAGGGTTCGGGCTAGGGTTACGGTTAAGGGACGGGGACGGTTTAGGGTCCAGGGGAGGGTACGACAATGCTTTAGAGGGAGCCTACGTGTGAGGGCGCGGCTTAGTGTTAGCGTACGGGTTAGGATTAGGGGACGGGTGAGGGTCAGGCTTCGGGGAAGGGTTAGGGTTAGGGTTCGGGCTAGGGTTAGGGTTAGGGGACGGGGACGGTTTTGGGTCCAGGGGAGGGTACTACAATGCTTTAGGGGGAGCGTACCTGTGAGGGTGCGGGTTAGTGTTAGCGTACAGGTTAGGATTAGGGGACGGGTGAGGGTCAGGCTTCGGGGAAGTGTCAGGGTTAGCGTTCGGGCTAGGGTTAGGGTTAGGGGACGGGGACGGTTTAGAGTCCAGGGGAGGGTACAACAATGCTTTAGGGGGAGCGTACATGTGAGGGCGCGGGTTAGAGTTAGCGTACGGTTTAGGATTAGCGGACAGGTGAGGGTCAGGCTTCGGGGAAGGGTTAGGTTTAGGGTTCGGGCTAGGGTTAGGTTTAGCAGACGGGGACGGTTTAGGGTCCAGGGGAGGGTACGACAACGCTTTAGGGGGAGCGTACGTGTGAGGGTGCGGGTTAGTGTTAGCGTACGGGTTAGGATTAGGGGTCAGTTGATGTTCAGGCTTCGGGGAAGGGCTAGGGTTAGGGTTCGGGCTACGGTTAGTGTTAGGGGACGGGGACGGTTTCGGGTCCAGGGGAGCGTACGACAACGCTTTAGGGGGAGCGTACGTGTGAGGGCGCGGGTTAGTGTTAGCGTACGGGTTAGGATTAGGGGACGGGTGAGGGTCAGGCTTCGGGAAGGTTTAGGGTTAGGATTCGGGCTAGGGTTAGGGTTAGGGGACGGGGACGGTTTAGGGTCCAGGGGAGGGTACGACAACGCTTTAGGGGGAGGGTACGTGTGAGTGCGCGGGTTAGTGTTAGCGTACGGGTTAGGATTAGGGGACGGGTGAGGGTCAGGCTTCGGGGAAGGGTTAGGGTTAGGTTTCTGGCTAGGGTTAGTGTTAGGGTTTGAGTACGGTTTAGGGTCCAGGTGCAGGTACGAAAACGGTTTAGGGTGAACGTACGTGTGAGGGCATGGGTTAGTGTTAGCGTACGGTTTAGGACTTGGGAATGGGTTAGGGTAAGGCTTCGGGGAAGGGTTAGGGTGGATCATACTCTGGGTTCCACATGCATGTTTTAGCTGAAGGAAGAATCCCTTAAACCTGGAGAGTTGAGACCCGTGGAATGGGTACCATGCAATATGACTTCAAAGGGTCTTCATTTGCTCACCGAACCTCTCCAATCCTATCACTGCTGTGTTTATGCCCCTGTACACACGCTTGATTCTCTTTCGGAGACATAGCAATCCATAGGTTTTAAGATACTTACTAGTCAGGTACATTCTTAGGCGTTTAATATGGGGTGTTGAGTCCATTTCGTTGTTCCAAGGAGTAGCTCTTGTCTATTCCATATTTGGCTTAAGGAACTTTATCTGTGCTCATTTCAATCTCTGGTTTTATGCAGCACCCCAACTCACCTTTCCCCTTAAGCAAGCATAAGTTGGTTTTCTAAATTTGAGACCCTGTTCTGTTTTGTATTTCCGTTCCTGTGTAGCCAAGTTTACATTCCGTGTATTAGTGATATCTTATGATGTTTCTTTTTCTGTGTGACTTATTTCAGTTAGAATCATGATACCTGAATCCACTCATTATGCTGCTCCGGGCCTGATGACATAGATTTCATTGCTGAGTGATATTGCATTGTACGTAAGTACCACATCTTCTTTATCCATTTTTCGTTTACTGCGATATTGAACTTGTACCGTAAACGAGGTTCTTGTAAACAGAGCTGTCCCAAACTTTGGGGTGGCTGTGTCTTTTTGATTTTAATTTCCCTAAGCTATAGGACCATAAGTGGAAGTGCCCTAGGCTCTGTTGCTTTGTTTTTTAGATGTTTCAGGAAACACCATACACTTCTCCAGAGTGGCTGTTGGCAATTTACATCCCGCCCATCAGCATAACAAGGCTCCCAGTTCTCCATGGCCTGTCCTGCCTTTCTGGATTTTACACTCTTTTCAGATGGCCCTTTTGACCAGGAGGAAGTGAGACTTCGTTGTAGTGCAGATTTCCTTTGCAAGCTTGCTTGGTTGGCCAAAAAGGGCTTATGCGTTTTTTCCTGAATATATTCAGGAAAAAACGCATACGCCCTTTTTGGCCAAGTGCATCATTGTCGAGGTTCTGACTTTCTTCATATGTTTTCAGTGCAATTCCAGTCTACCTCCTGAAATCGGTTTCCTGCAATTCTGCCTTGCTTTCAATGCTTCTTCATAGCCTTACCTCAATATATTTTTTGAAAATAGTTGGCCTTTATAACTCTGCAGGTTTTTGAATTGCAGTGGCCCTTAGTTCCATTTTTCAGCTCTTATTTTTGTGATCTTGCCCCATAACCACAGGATTCCTTGAAGCTCTATTCTTCTTCTGGGGCACCTTGCTGTGCCTTTGGTTAATTCTTCTTAGTGATGTGAAATTAGAGTGACATGTGCCCATTGAAACCGCTACAGCTAGTTTCTCACGGGTTCCCCCTATTCCCATTCATCCTCTGCACTAACTGCAGACTGTGCGATACCAGAACTTAAAGGCATTGACTCCATGTGGGGATGTTGTTAGTAAAGCGGCTGGAATGTCGATCCGGAGCCCCAGGAGAGGAAAAATGAGGTGTGCTTTAGAAACCTTTCCCGATCATATGGTATACCAGTCGCTGGGTTTCCCAAGCATGGTTTAGCTGTAGGAAGATTCCCTTCAACCTGGAGTGTTGGGACCCTTGGACTGAGTAGCATGAAGTATTGCATTAAACTTTCAGCAGTTGCTCACCAAAGCTCACCAATCCTCTCAGCCCCAAGTGTCCAGCCTTATGTCTTATCCAGCTGTGGGTTTATATGTGGTCAATCCAGGTTGCATCACAGCCCCTGAGCGAATTTTGTAAGAATTTTTCTCTCTTTCATTGTTTCAGCGTTTTGTTTTTAAAATTTATTTCTATAATGGGGTTTAGCTCATTTTCACTGCTGTGTTTGTGCCGCTCTGCACACACTTGATTCCCTTATGGAGATATATCAATACATGGGTTTTAAGATTCTTATTACTCAGATATATTTCTCTGCGGTGTATAGGGTGTGTTGAGGCCAGTTCATTGAGCAAGGTGTAGATCTTGTCTAATACCTATTTGGTTTATTGAACGGTATCTGTGCTAATTTCAAACTCTGGTTTTATGCATCACCCCACCTCTCCTTTCCCCTTAAGCTGACATAAGTGTGTTTTCTAAATGTGAGACACTGTTCTGTTCTGTAATTCATTTCTTGTGCAGCCATATTTACCCTCCCTCTATAAGTGATATCTTATGATATGTTTCTTTTTCTGTTTGACTTATTTCAAGTAGTATTATCGGACCTAAATCCACTCTTTATCCTTCTACTAGCCTTATTACATTGATTTCATGGTGAAGAGATATTCCATTGTACATAAGTACCACATCTTCTTTATCCATTGTTCTCTTTCCTGGGATATTTAAGGTGTACTGAAGTTGAGGTTCTTGTAAACAGAGTAGCCCTAAACTGTGGTGTGCTTGTGTCTTGTTGATTTTTAGACTTCCCTAGATATACTCCCATGATTGGAAGTGTCCTATGCTCTGTAGCTCTGTTTTTTAGATGATTTAGGAACCACCATACACTTCTCCAGAGTGGCTCTCGGCAGTTCACACACTGCCCATCAGCGTATAAAGGCTCCCTGTTACTCCATGGCCTGTCCTGCATTTCTGGTTTTTACAATTTTTTAGGATGGCCCTTTTGACCGGTGGGAAGTGAGACTTCTTTGTTGTGCACATTTGCATTGCTTGCTTGCTTCGTTGCCCATAAAGTGCGTATGCGTTTTTTCCTGGATATAATCAGGAAAAAACGCATACGCCCTTTTGGGCCAACTGCATCATTGTCGAAATTCTGCCGCTTTTCATGTGCGTTAAAGACGAGTCCAATCTATCTCTTGAAATCTGTTTCTTGCAATTCTGTCTTGCATTCAGATCCTCTTCTTTGCCTTACCTCAACATATTTTTGGACGTTAGTTTTCATTTATAACTCTGCAGGTTTGTGAATTGCAGTGACCCTGAGCTCCATTTTTTAAGTTGCTCTTTTGTGAGCTGGCCTCAAACCCGCAGGATTGCTTCAGGCCCTATTTTGGCTCCGGCGAGGCAGGGCTGAGCCTTTCTTTAATTCTTATTCTTAATGGGAAATTAGAGTGATATGTGCCCGTCCAAACCCCTACAACTATTCTCTCATTGGTTCCCCCTCTTCCCGTTCATCCTCCTCACAATTTGCAAAATGTGTGAAACAGAAGTTTAAATGTGCTGATTCTCCAAGTGGGGAGATTCTAAGTAGCGTGGCTGGAATGGTGAACAGGAGCACCAGGAGAGGATAAATGAGGTGCATTTTAGACACATCTCCCGATCACATGGTGTACAGTCCTCTGGGTTTTCCATGCATGTTTTAGCTGTAGGAAGATCCCTTGAACCTGCAGATTTGGGACCCATTGAATGGGTACCAGGTAGTATTACTTTAAAGGGTGTGCATTTCCTCACCCAACCTCACATTTCTCTTAGCGCAAACAGTTTCCAGCCTTATGTCTCATCCTGCTGTGGGTCTAGATGTGTTCAATCCATGTTGCATCACCGTCCCTGAGGAAAAGTTGTAAGAGGTTTTCTCTGTCTCTCTGTCGTTTATTTTTTTCAATTTATTACTATATTGGTTACAGCTGATTTTCAAAGCTCTGTTTCTTGCTGCTGTACATCCACTTGATTCACGTACAGAGAGACATCAGTAAATTCTTTTTCAGATTCTTACCAGTCGTATATATTCTTTTCCGGTGACTTGAGTGTGCTGAGTGCAGTTCTTTTAGCTACCGTGTAGGCCTTGTTGATTATCAGTTTGGTATTTGGAATGGTATCTTTGCTAATTTCAACCTCCTGGATGATGCCTCACCCCTCCCCACCTTTCCCGTTTAGCAGCCTTATGCGTGTTTTCTACATATTTGACTATGTTTTTGTTTTGTAATTTATTTCATGTGTAGCCATTTTGGATTCCACCTTTAAGTGATATCTTATGATATGTGTCTTTTTCTTTTTGAATTATGTCACTTAGAATGATCATACGTAACTCCTCCGGAGTTGTTACAACTGGCCATATTTCATTGATTTCCAGGCTGAATAATATTCCACTCTACCTAAGTACCACATCTCTATCCATTTTTTCCCTCCAGAGACATTTAAGTTATATCCTAGTCGAGGATCTTTTAAACAGAGAGGGGGTAAACATTGGGGTGCCTGTGTCCTCTCGATTTTTGTTTTTCCCAAGATATACGCCCATGAGTGCAAGTGCCCTATGCTCTGTAGCTCATTTTTTAGATGCTTTAGTAAACACAATACACTTCTCCAGAATGGCCGTTGGCAATATACATTTCCACTATAAGTCTCACAGGGCTCCCTCTTCTCGTTGCCCTGTCCTGCATTTCTGTTGTTTACGCTTTATGAGGATGGCTCTTCTGACTGATGCGAAGTGATATCTTTTGTAGTATTGACTTCCAGTGCCCACCTGTTTGGTTGGCTAAAAAAGTGTATGCCCTTTTCTTGAATATATACAGAAAAAAACGCATACACCCTTTTTGGCCAACTGCAATGTTGGCAATGTTCAGCTCCTTTTCTTGTGCTTAATGGCGAGTCCTTTCTACCTCCTCAAATCCCTTTCCTGCCATTCTCCCTTGCTTACAAGTCCTTTTCTCTGACTTTCCTCAAGACATTTTTCAGTGATGGATATTTTCAACTCTGCAGTTTTGTGAATTTTACTGCCCCTGAGTTCCATTGTTCAACTTGTGTTTATGGGAACTGGCCACAAAGCAGCGGGATTTCCTCAAGCCCTATACTGTTTCCATGGGCAACCCTAGCCTTTGGTCAATTCGTCTTCCTGATTGGAAATTAGAGTGACATGTGCCTGTCTGAACACCTAGGACTTGTCTCTCATTGTTCCTCATCCTTCCGCTTCATCCTCTGGACAAATTCCAAACTGTACGCAACAGGATGTTGACAGTGCTGACATCTCCAAGTGGGGAGACTGTTAGTAAAGACGCTGGAGGGGTGAACCCGAGCACCAGGAGATGAGGAGATGAGATGCCTTTTCCAAACTCTTCCCGATCAGACGGTATACCATCCTCTGGGTGTGACAGACATGTTTTAGCAGTAGGAAGAGTCCCATTCATGTAAGGAGAACACCAGGGCTTTTTCAAAATCAGTGTCTCCCCGAAACCCAAACTGGGGAAGTTTTTAAGCTACGGCTACACATATGTTCATTAAGGGCCTTGGGAAGTAGGCAGAGTCCAAACTTTAGATGATTGAAGTCTTCAGGGTCAGAAGCACTCACCACCAGCTTCCCTTAGGCTACACTTTAACTGTCATTGATAGATGATGTCAATAAAAATATCTATTCTTTTTCAGATTATTTCCCCTTATAGGTTATTGCAAAATGTTGAGTGTAGTTCCCTGTGCTATACAGTAGTTCCTTGTTGATGATCTATTTTATACATAGCAGTGTGTATGTGTTAATCCCAAACTGTTAATTTATCCCTCCTCCCACCTTTCCCCTTTGGTAATAATAAATTATAAGATTTTATACTTCTCAGAAATGGGGGAGCTGAAAGAGAGGTATCATTTTCAATGGAAAAGCATTTAAAACAAGATTGAAGGTTTAACCAAGATTATTAGATGTACATCCTTGGAAAGAAATCACTTCGTTTCTCTAATATTGACCTGACAAATAAGACAAACCCTTTCACTGAACTTGCTTATAATAAAGTGATGGAAATATCAAATGGAAGTGTTAGAAACATCTTATTTTACCCGAGCCTTATACACTGTTCTATGTTAACTACAGTTTGGCTCACACATCTGTTCATTGAGGTTACAATAGTCTCAATTTCTGTTACTGATCCTCCAGAGTGGACCCCAACAAGTGTCCCCCTGCCCAGTGTCATTGGGGCCAACAGATCGAGACTGAGTTTGGTTCACAAGCAAAGGAAACTTTATATTTTGATCAGAGAATGGAGAGGTGAGAGCATGCACTACCCCGTGGGCTGTGGGCTGGGCTGCTGTGTAGAGATCCTGTCAGAGTCAGTGGGAGGGAGGGGGCGGAGCTCTCGAGGGCCGGGTTGGCTGTAGCTCAGGCTCTATATCGCGGAGTCTGCACTGGGCCCCAGGAGCTGAGGTGTCGACCCAGCCATTCTGCACTAGGAAATCTGGTCTGAAGTGCCGGGTGTGGAACCTCTGCATGCGGGACCCTAGGAGCACAGTGAAATTAGACAAAGCACAAAGGATAAAAAAGGTTAGACTTGACTTTATTGCCCAGATTCTATTTTTATCTCCCAGGGATTTTTAATGGGCTTTGCTGGGGACAAACCCCTCCTCTGCCTTTTGTCCCGTTCCTCATTCTTGGAGTGCTGAGGGTGCAGACCCTTCTTCTGTAACTGCTGAGTGCTGAGTTGGGAGCCCTCATACCCTGGGGCGAGGGTCAGAGCTTCTCCCCAGCAGCCTCCAGGTGACGTTGATTGTCCCCAGGACCCCTGCCTCCCTGCTCGTCCACCTGAGCACCAGCATTGGAAGTGTTATAGATTCTAATGACCTTTAAGGGTCCAGGAAAGAGATGTGCAGAGACGCTGTGGGGGCCGGTTTCACCCCGCCCCACATTTGTTCGGCCACCTTAGGCTGACCGTTTCTGCCAGCCTAGATGCTCTGACCAGTAGTCTGCGCTTTCTTCAATTAGGCCCCTGAATTAACTGTACAAACAGCACCAGGTGTCAGAGCCCTGCCCGCTCAACTCCCAGACAGTCCAGGGTCAGTGGTGATCAAGGACCATGATGGCTACTGAGTCAACAGCCTTTTGAAGTAAACAGGAGTCCAGCCGGTCTTATTGGCCACCATCATCACGGTGTCTGTAGGCTTTTCTATGGTGACAGTGTGGTATACTGTTCCCCCGCCAAGATTATTAGCTCCCCTCTGGGTGCAGTAAGTCCTGCAAGCAGTAGTCTACTCTTTTGGGACACACTCTTGTTGTTTTATGAGAGAAACTCCAGGTCAAGTGATGTTCACACAAGTCGTCATGGTGCCCTGTTGCCCCCGGTTATCTCTCTGGATGTTGGAGTTGGAGGGCCTCCTCACTCGAGGTCGGTGTGCCCACGGAGCGAACCCTGCAACTTCAGGGCATGGTTGGTGGTTAGGATCACCACGTGGGGTCCTTTTCCCTTAGGAGGGAGGTGGCCTTTTGGGCTGCTGATTTCCAGGTTTTTAGATACCGCCAGTATCTTGGCCAGATGTGGCAGTGGGCCAAGCCCCTTGGTGACCGTAGTTTATCCTACCTGGATGGCATTCTTGCATTGTTCCATTTCAAGTGGTCCCAGTTTTTGCACTAATTCTCCAATGGCGATTCACCTTTCACCGGGAATGTAAAGGTCAAAGGGTTTAGCTAAATTAGGGAGTTCCAGGGCAAGGGTCTGAATTGACTGCTCTTTCCATTCTTGAAAGGCCACTTCTGGATTCTATTCAAAAGGATCATCATCTTTTCCTTTCAGTGTTTCATATAGAGGCCCAGCTAGTAGACTGTAGTTAGGGATCCAGAAGCAGCAAACCCTGGCCTCCCCAGGAACCCCTAAGCTGTCTTCTAGTTTTAGAAAGGGGTAAGGCTGAAAATGGTTTCTTCCCTTTCCTGGGATGGGCTTCTCTGACCTTCTGTGAGAATGAAGCCCAGGCAGGATCACCGCAGTCTGTGATATTTGAGCTTTTTCTTGGACAACTTCTATCCTTTATTGGCTTGGTAGTTCAGAGGCCTCCTTAGTAGGGCTGGCGATCAGAATGTCGTCTGCATATTGAAGGAGGGTTTCCTTTTCCAGAGGTAGAACTTTTAGGTCTTTAGCTAAGCTTTCCCCAAAGATGGTGTGGGAATTTTTGCACCCTTGGGGCCAGACGGCCCGGAAGTATTGTTTTAGTTGTATGTTGAGTCCTGCCACTCACAAGCCAAAATTTCTTGTGACTCTGGGACTAATGGAATACAAAAGAAGGCATCATTGAAGACTAATACAGAATACCATGTCCTGGTGGTTGGTAGAATGACCAGCAGGGTGTAGGAATTAGGAGCAACTGGAGGTATATCCTCGGTGGCTTCACTGACTGTCCTGACATCCTTTACCAGGTCCCCAGCAGCCCATGGGGCTCTCGTGGTCAGACCAATCCCAGAATATGGAGCTCACCTGGGCAGGTACCCCACCCCCACCCCAGCCCACGGGGCTCTCGTGGTCAGGCCCCTCCCAGGATACAGAGCTACCCTTGCAGGTACCGTGGCAGGGCTGGGCACACAGGAACCGTGCACATAGCCCTCATTGCAGAGCACCCCCAGCTCACCTGTCGCTCAGAGCTGACACAGAGCACCTCAGAGCAGGACTTGAACTAACAAACAGCAGCTGCGACAGGTCTGTGACCCTGGGCATCACTCCGTGAGGCCTCCCTCCACCTGGTCTTCCAGAGACTTCCACTGCACCCGGGGCACCAGGCCTCTGTCTCCAACCACCACCCACCCCTCCTCTCCCTGACTCCTGGGTTCCTCTCATTAGGAGAGTGTTTTCTTGAAGTTGTCTCCCACTCATGGGCCAGATAAAATGATTAGAAAACAAGCCAAAGCTGCAGCCCCTTGTCTATCCTGACTCTCAGGAGCCCACACCTGTTCCTTGGACCTGGCCGGTTCAGCAAGTTCCATTTTCTGCAACTGTGAGCCCCTGAGGGGTGATGATTGGCTGACCTGGGCAGCCTTACCGTGCCGGCCAGCCCTCCCCAGGTGTGCCTGGGTTGAGATCAATATAAATACCACTCCAGGCAGCAAGAGCCCCTGCAGCCGTGCCTGACGCCATTTTCTCTGCCCTGTCAGCAGTCTCGGGGCTGGGCTGGTGGGAGGGAGTGAGAGGCCACGGCTTTGTGGGTGGCCCAGTGTGAGTGGGGCTCTGCTGGACTTTCTGCAGCAGTTGCCAGGCTGCCACCTGCTAAAGAAGAGGATGTGTCACCCATACCTGCTGCTGGAATTTCTCCCTGGGCAGAGGTGAGGAAGGAAAAAAGCAGTGGGGGCAGGGACAGGACGGGTATCTCAGGCAGGGAAATGGAAATCTTCCAGAAGAGCACCCAGGGCCAGGACCATCCTGGCTGGCCTGCAGGCACCAAGTCGGCCGGCATGCTGTCACTCGTGTGGCTCTATGGCCCTTCCTCTAGGCTTTCAAGTCCTTGTATATATTCAGGTGTTTTACCTGGGACGGGTGGGAATAGTTCAGCAGCAACTGGCCTGGGGCTCAGCTCACGTTTACTCACAGATGCCTCGGCACGGTGCCCCAGCTTTGCAATGAGGACGCTTGTTGCGTGGGGGCTGCTGGCTGAATGGGAGACGATTCCCCACCACTGACCAACTTCAGAATTGTTTACAACTGGAGCAAGTGCCCTGATACGGTTTTCCTCTGTGGAACTGGTGGGTTCTGTGTTTTTTTTCTCTTTTTCGTTTTTGGTTCAAGGTAGATTTTATTCCTCTTTTTTGTATTTACAGATATAAGCATGGAAATAATTTATTCATATAAATACATGTATGTGCAGGGAATAATTGTTTTTTCTGTTTTATTTTTTAAATTTTATTTCTTTTTAATTTTGAATTTTATTTTATATTTTTATACAGCAGGTTCTTATTGGTTATCTATTTTATACATATAAATGTATACATGCCAATCCCAGTCTCTCAACTCCTCCCACCACCACCCCCCCAACAGCTTTCCCCCCTTGTTGTCCATACGTTTGTTGTCTACATCTGTTGCTCTATTTATGCCTTGCAAAATGGTTAATCTGTACAGTTTTTCTAGGTTCCACATATATGCATGAATATACAAGATTTGTTTTTCTCTTTCTGACTTACTTCACTCTGTATGACAGTCTCTAGATCCATCGACGTCTCTACAAATGACCCAATTTCATTCCTTTTCATGGCTTAGTAATATTCCATTTTATATATGTACCACAGCTTTATGCATTCGTCTGTCTGTGGGCATTTAGGTTGCTTCCATTACCTCGATATTGTAAATAGTGATGCAATGAACATTGCGGTGAATGATCTCTTTTTGATTTATGGTTTTGTCTGGGTATATGTCCAGTACTGGGATTGCTGTATCATATGGTAATTCTATTGTTAGTTTCTTAAGAAATTCCATATTGTTCTCCATAATGACTGTATCAATTTATATTCCCAACAATAGTGGAAGAGGGTTCCTTTTCTCCACACCCTTTCCAGCATTTTTTGTTTGTAGATTTTCTGATGATGCCCATTCAATCAGATGTGAGGTGATACCTCATTGTTGAGTCCATTTCGTTGAGCAAGGGGTAGGTCTTGTCTATTACATATTTGGCTTATGGAACGGTATCTGTGCTAATTTCAAACTCTGCTTTTATGCAGCACCCCAACTCACCTTCCCCCTTAAGCAAGCATAAGTTGGTTTTCCAAAATTGAGACCCTGTTCTGTTTTGTAATTCAGTTCATGTGTAGCCAAGTTCACATTCCATGTATTAGTGATACCTTATGATGTTTCTTTTTCTGTGTGACTTATTTCACTTAGAATCATCGTGCCTCAATCCACTATTATGCTGGTACGGGCCTGGTGACATAGATTTCATTGCTGAGTGATATTGCATTGTACGTAAGTACCGCAACTTCTTTATCCATTATTTGCTCTCTGGGATATTTAACTTGTGCTGCAGAAGAGATTCCTGTAAAAAGAGCCGTCCCAAACTTTGGGGTGGCTGTGTCTTTTTGATTTTAATTTCCCTAAGCTATAGGACCATAAGTGGAAGTGCCCTAGGCTCTGTTGCTTTGTTTTTTAGATGTTTCAGGAAACACCATACACTTCTCCCGAGTGTCTGTTGGCAATTTACATCCCGCCCATCAGCATAACAAGGCTCCCAGTTCTCCATGGCCTGTCCTGCCTTTCTGGATTTTACACTTTTTTCAGATGGCCCTTTTGACCGGGGGGAAGTGAGACTTCATTGTAGTGCAGATTTCCTTTGCAAGCTTGCTTGGTTGGCCAAAAAGGGCGTATGCGTTTTTTCCTGAATATATTCAGGAAAAAACGCATACGCCCTTTTTGGCCAAGTGCATCATTGTGGACGTTCTGCCTCTTTTCCTATGCTTTCAATGCAATTCCAGTCTACCTCCTGAAATCGGTTTCCTGCAATTCTGCCCCGCTTTCAAGTCCTCTTGGCAGCCTTACTTCAGTATATTTTTGGACGATAGCTGTCATTTATAACTCTGCAGGTTTGTGAATTACAGTGCCCCTGAGCTCCTTTCTTCAACTCGCTTTCTTGTGAGCTGGCCGCAACACCGCAGGATGGCTTCAGGCCCTAATCTGGTTCCGGCACGGCACGCTGAGCCTTTGGTTAATTCCTCTTCCTGGTGGGAAATGAGAGTTAAATTTGCCCGTCCAGACACCTCCAGCTAGTCTCTCATTGGTTCTCCCTATTCCTGTTCATCTTCCGCAGAAATTGCAAACTGGGCCAAACAGGAGGTTAAAGGCACTGACTCTCCAAGTCGGGAGAGTGTTAGTAAAGCGTCTGGAATGTTGCACCCGAGTACCAGGGGACGAAAACTGAGACATATTTGAACACGTCTCCCGATCACACGGTTGATCATACTCTGGGTTCCACATGCATGTTTTAGCTGAAGGAAGAATACCTTAAACCTGGAGAGTTGAGACCCGTGGAATGGGTACCATGCAATATGACTTCAAAGGGTCTTCATTTGCTCACCGAACCTCTCCAATCCTATCACTGCTGCGTTTATGCCCCTGTACACATGCTTGATTCTCTTTCGGAGACATAGCAATCCATAGGTTTTAAGATACTTACTAGTCAGGTACATTCTTAGGCGTTTAATATGGGGGTTGAGTCCATTTCGTTGAGCAAGGAGTAGCTCTTGTCTATTCCATATTTGGCTTAAGGAACTTTATCTGTGCTCATTTCAATCTCTGGTTTTATGCAGCACCCCAACTCACCTTTCCCCTTAAGCAAGCATAAGTTGGTTTTCTAAATTTGAGACCCTGTTCTGTTTTGTAATTCAGTTCCTGTGTAGCCAAGTTTACATTCCGTGTATTAGTGATATCTTATGATGTTTCTTTTTCTGTGTGACTTATTTCAGTTAGAATCATCATACCTGAATCCACTCATTATGCTGCTACGGGCCTGATGACATAGATTTCATTGCTGAGTGATACTGCATTGTACGTAAGTACCACAAGTTCTTTATCCATTTTTCACTTTCTGTGATATTGAACTTGTACGGTAAACGAGGTTCTTGTAAACAGAGGCGTCCCAAACTTTGGGGTGGCTGTGTCTTTTTGATTTTAATTTCCCTAAGCTATAGGACCATAAGTGGAAGTGCCCTAGGCTCTGTTGCTTTGTTTTTTAGATGTTTCAGGAAACACCATACACTTCTCCCGAGTGTCTGTTGGCAATTTACATCCCGCCCATCAGCATAACAAGGCTCCCAGTTCTCCATGGCCTGTCCTGCCTTTCTGGATTTTACACTTTTTTCAGATGGCCCTTTTGACCGGGGGGAAGTGAGACTTCATTGTAGTGCAGATTTCCTTTGCAAGCTTGCTTGGTTGGCCAAAAAGGGCGTATGCGTTTTTTCCTGAATATATTCAGGAAAAAACGCATACGCCCTTTTTGGCCAAGTGCATCATTGTGGACGTTCTGCCTCTTTTCCTATGCTTTCAATGCAATTCCAGTCTACCTCCTGAAATCGGTTTCCTGCAATTCTGCCCCGCTTTCAAGTCCTCTTGGCAGCCTTACTTCAGTATATTTTTGGACGATAGCTGTCATTTATAACTCTGCAGGTTTGTGAATTACAGTGCCCCTGAGCTCCTTTCTTCAACTCGCTTTCTTGTGAGCTGGCCGCAACACCGCAGGATGGCTTCAGGCCCTAATCTGGTTCCGGCACGGCACGCTGAGCCTTTGGTTAATTCCTCTTCCTGGTGGGAAATGAGAGTTAAATTTGCCCGTCCAGACACCTCCAGCTAGTCTCTCATTGGTTCTCGCTATTCCTGTTCATCTTCCGCAGAAATTGCAAACTGGGCCAAACAGGAGGTTAAAGGCACTGACTCTCCAAGTCGGGAGAGTGTTAGTAAAGCGTCTGGAATGTTGCACCCGAGTACCAGGGGAGGAAAACTGAGACATATTTGAACACGTCTCCCGATTTACATGGTTGATCATACTCTGGGTTCCACATGCATGTTTTAGCTGAAGGAAGAATACCTTAAACCTGGATAGTTGAGACCCGTGGAATGGGTACCATGCAATATGACTTCAAAGGGTCTTCATTTGCTCACCGAACCTCTCCAATCCTATCACTGCTGCGTTTATGCCCCTGTACACACGCTTGATTCTCTTTCGGAGACATAGCAATCCATAGGTTTTAAGATACTTACTAGTCAGGTACATTCTTAGGCGTTTAATATGGGGTGTTGAGTCCATTTCGTTGAGCAAGGAGTAGCTCTTGTCTATTCCATATTTGGCTTAAGGAACTTTATCTGTGCTCATTTCAATCTCTGGTTTTATGCAGCACCCCAACTCACCTTTCCCCTTAAGCAAGCATAAGTTGGTTTTCTAAATTTGAGACCCTGTTCTGTTTTGGAATTCAGTTCCTGTGTAGCCAAGTTTACATTCCGTGTATTAGTGATATCTTATGATGTTTCTTTTTCTGTGTGACTTATTTCAGTTAGAATCATCGTACCTGAATCCACTCATTGATGCTGCTACGGGCCTGATGACATAGATTTCATTGCTGAGTGATACTGCATTGTACGTAAGTACCACAAGTTCTTTATCCATTTTTCACTTTCTGTGATATTGAACTTGTACGGTAAACGAGGTTCTTGTAAACAGAGGCGTCCCAAACTTTGGGGTGGCTGTGTCTTTTTGATTTTAATTTCCCTAAGCTATAGGACCATAAGTGGAAGTGCCCTAGGCTCTGTTGCTTTGTTTTTTAGATGTTTCAGGAAACACCATACACTTCTCCCGAGTGTCTGTTGGCAATTTACATCCCGCCCATCAGCATAACAAGGCTCCCAGTTCTCCATGGCCTGTCCTGCCTTTCTGGATTTTACACTTTTTTCAGATGGCCCTTTTGACCGGGGGGAAGTGAGACTTCATTGTAGTGCAGATTTCCTTTGCAAGCTTGCTTGGTTGGCCAAAAAGGGCGTATGCGTTTTTTCCTGAATATATTCAGGAAAAAACGCATACGCCCTTTTTGGCCAAGTGCATCATTGTGGACGTTCTGCCTCTTTTCCTATGCTTTCAATGCAATTCCAGTCTACCTCCTGAAATCGGTTTCCTGCAATTCTGCCCCGCTTTCAAGTCCTCTTGGCAGCCTTACTTCAGTATATTTTTGGACGATAGCTGTCATTTATAACTCTGCAGGTTTGTGAATTACAGTGCCCCTGAGCTCCTTTCTTCAACTCGCTTTCTTGTGAGCTGGCCGCAACACCGCAGGATGGCTTCAGGCCCTAATCTGGTTCCGGCACGGCACGCTGAGCCTTTGGTTATTTCCTCTTCCTGGTGGGAAATGAGAGTTAAATTTGCCCGTCCAGACACCTCCAGCTAGTCTCTCATTGGTTCTCGCTATTCCTGTTCATCTTCCGCAGAAATTGCAAACTGGGCCAAACAGGAGGTTAAAGGGACTGACTCTCCAAGTCGGGAGAGTGTTAGTAAAGCGTCTGGAATGTTGCACCCGAGTACCAGGGTACGAAAACTGAGACATATTTGAACACGTCTCCCGATCACATGGTTGATCATACTCTAGGTTCCACATGCATGTTTTAGCTGAAGGAAGAATACCTTAAACCTGGGTAGTTGAAACCCGTGGAATGGGTACCATGCAATATGACTTCAAAGGGTCTTCATTTGCTCACCGAACCTCTCCAATCCTATCACTGCTGCGTTTATGCCCCTGTACACATGCTTGATTCTCTTTCGGAGACATAGCAATCCATAGGTTTTAAGATACTTACTAGTCAGGTACATTCTTAGGCGTTTAATATGGGTGTTGAGTCCATTTCGTTGAGCAAGGAGTAGCTCTTGTCTATTCCATATTTGGCTTAAGGAACTTTATCTGTGCTCATTTCAATCTCTGGTTTTATGCAGCACCCCAACTCACCTTTCCCCTTAAGCAAGCATAAGTTGGTTTTCTAAATTTGAGACCCTGTTCTGTTTTGGAATTCAGTTCCTGTGTAGCCAAGTTTACATTCCGTGTATTAGTGATATCTTATGATGTTTCTTTTTCTGTGTGACTTATTTCAGTTAGAATCATCGTACCTGAATCCACTCATTGATGCTGCTACGGGCCTGATGACATAGATTTCATTGCTGAGTGATACTGCATTGTACGTAAGTACCACAAGTTCTTTATCCATTTTTCACTTTCTGTGATATTGAACTTGTACGGTAAACGAGGTTCTTGTAAACAGAGGCGTCCCAAACTTTGGGGTGGCTGTGTCTTTTTGATTTTAATTTCCCTAAGCTATAGGACCATAAGTGGAAGTGCCCTAGGCTCTGTTGCTTTGTTTTTTAGATGTTTCAGGAAACACCATACACTTCTCCCGAGTGTCTGTTGGCAATTTACATCCCGCCCATCAGCATAACAAGGCTCCCAGTTCTCCATGGCCTGTCCTGCCTTTCTGGATTTTACACTTTTTTCAGATGGCCCTTTTGACCGGGGGGAAGTGAGACTTCATTGTAGTGCAGATTTCCTTTGCAAGCTTGCTTGGTTGGCCAAAAAGGGCGTATGCGTTTTTTCCTGAATATATTCAGGAAAAAACGCATACGCCCTTTTTGGCCAAGTGCATCATTGTGGACGTTCTGCCTCTTTTCCTATGCTTTCAATGCAATTCCAGTCTACCTCCTGAAATCGGTTTCCTGCAATTCTGCCCCGCTTTCAAGTCCTCTTGGCAGCCTTACTTCAGTATATTTTTGGACGATAGCTGTCATTTATAACTCTGCAGGTTTGTGAATTACAGTGCCCCTGAGCTCCTTTCTTCAACTCGCTTTCTTGTGACCTGGCCGCAACACCGCAGGATGGCTTCAGGCCCTAATCTGGTTCCGGCACTGCACGCTGAGCCTTTGGTTATTTCCTCTTCCTGGTGGGAAATGAGAGTTAAATTTGCCCGTCCAGACACCTCCAGCTAGTCTCTCATTGGTTCTCGCTATTCCTGTTCATCTTCCGCAGAAATTGCAAACTGGGCCAAACAGGAGGTTAAAGGGACTGACTCTCCAAGTCGGGAGAGTGTTAGTAAAGCGTCTGGAATGTTGCACCCGAGTACCAGGGTACGAAAACTGAGACATATTTGAACACGTCTCCCGATCACATGGTTGATCATACTCTAGGTTCCACATGCATGTTTTAGCTGAAGGAAGAATACCTTAAACCTGGGTAGTTGAAACCCGTGGAATGGGTACCATGCAATATGACTTCAAAGGGTCTTCATTTGCTCACCGAACCTCTCCAATCCTATCACTGCTGCGTTTATGCCCCTGTACACATGCTTGATTCTCTTTCGGAGACATAGCAATCCATAGGTTTTAAGATACTTACTAGTCAGGTACATTCTTAGGCGTTTAATATGGGGTGTTGAGTCCATTTCGTTGAGCAAGGAGTAGCTCTTGTCTATTCCATATTTGGCTTAAGGAACTTTATCTGTGCTCATTTCAATCTCTGGTTTTATGCAGCACCCCAACTCACCTTTACCCTTAAGCAAGCATAAGTTGGTTTTCTAAATTTGAGACCCTGTTCTGTTTTGGAATTCAGTTCCTGTGTAGCCAAGTTTACATTCCGTGTATTAGTGATATCTTATGATGTTTCTTTTTCTGTGTGACTTATTTCAGTTAGATTCATCGTACTTAATCCACTCATTATGCTGCTACGGGTCTGATGACATAGATTTCATTGCTGAGTGATATTGCATTGTACGTAAGTACCACAACTTCTTTATCCATTTTTCACTTTCTGCGATATTGAACTTGTACCATAAACGAGGTTCTTGTAAACAGAGCCGTCCCAAACTTTGGGGTGGCTGTGTCTTTTTGATTTTAATTTCCCTAATCTATAGGACCATAAGTGGAAGTGCCCTAGGCTCTGTTGCTTTGTTTTTTAGATGTTTCAGGAAACACCATACACTTCTCCAGAGTGGCTGTTGGCAATTTACATCCCGCCCATCAGCATAAGAAGGCTCCCAGTTCTCCATGGCCTGTCGTGCCTTTCATGGATTTTACACTTTTTTCAGATGGCCCTTTTGACCAGGTGGAAGTGAGACTTCATTGTAGTGCAGATTTCCTTTGCAAGCTTGCTTGGTTGGCCAAAAAGTGCGTATGCGTTTTTTCCTGAATATATTCAGGAAAAAACGCATACGCCCTTTTTGGCCAAGTGCATCATTGTCGAGGTTCTGACTCTCTTCATATGTTTTCAATGCAATTCCAGTCTACCTCCTGAAATCGGTTTCCTGCAATTCTGCCTTGCTTTCAATGTCTCTTCATAGCCTTACCTCAATATATTTTTTGAAAATAGTTGGCCTTTATAACTCTGCAGGTTTTTGAATTGCAGTGGCCCTTAGCCCCATTTTTCAGCTCTTATTTTTGTGGTCTTGCCCCATAACCACAGGATTCCTTGAAGCCCTATTTTTCTTCTGGGGCACCTTGCTGTGCCTTTGGTTAATTCTTCTTACTGATGTGACATTAGAGTGACATGTGCCCATTGAAACCGCTACAGCTAGTTTCTCACTGGTTCCCCCTATTCCCATTCATCCTCTGCACTAACTGCAGACTGTGCGATACCAGAACTTAAAGGCATGGACTCCATGTGGGGATGTTGTTAGTAAAGCGGCTGGAATGTCGATCCGGAGCCCCAGGAGAGGAAAAATGAGGTGTGTTTTAGAAACCTTTCCCGATCATATGGTATACCAGTCGCTGGGTTTCCCAAGCATGGTTTAGCTGTAGGAAGATTCCCTTCAACCTGGAGTGTTGGGACCCTTGGACTGAGTAGCATGAAGTATTGCATTAAACTTTCGGCAGTTGCTCACCAAAGCTCACCAATCCTCTCAGCCCCAAGTGTCCAGCCTTATGTCTTATCCAGCTGTGGGTTTATATGTGGTCAATCCAGGTTGCATCACAGCCCCTGAGCGAATTTTGTAAGAATTTTTCTCTCTTTCATTGTTTCAGCGTTTTGTTTTTAAAATTTATTTCTATAATGGGGTTTAGCTCATTTTCACTGCTGTGTTTGTGCCGCTCTGCACACACTTGATTCCCTTATGGAGATATATCAATACATGGGTTTTAAGATTCTTATTACTCAGATATATTTCTCTGCGGTGTATAGGGTGTGTTGAGGCCAGTTCATTGAGCAAGGTGTAGATCTTGTCTAATACCTATTTGGTTTATTGAACGGTATCTGTGCTAATTTCAAACTCTGGTTTTATGCATCACCCCACCTCTCCTTTCCCCTTAAGCTGACATAAGTGTGTTTTCTAAATGTGAGACACTGTTCTGTTCTGTAATTCATTTCTTGTGCAGCCATATTTACCCTCCCTCTATAAGTGATATCTTATGATATGTTTCTTTTTCTGTTTGACTTATTTCAAGTAGTATTATCGGACCTAAATCCACTCTTTATCCTTCTACTAGCCTTATTACATTGATTTCATGGTGAAGAGATATTCCATTGTACATAAGTACCACATCTTCTTTATCCATTGTTCTCTTTCCTGGGATATTTAAGGTGTACTGAAGTTGAGGTTCTTGTAAACAGAGTAGCCCTAAACTGTGGTGTGCTTGTGTCTTGTTGATTTTTAGACTTCCCTAGATATACTCCCATGATTGGAAGTGTCCTATGCTCTGTAGCTCTGTTTTTTAGATGATTTAGGAACCACCATACACTTCTCCAGAGTGGCTCTCGGCAGTTCACACACTGCCCATCAGCGTATAAAGGCTCCCTGTTACTCCATGGCCTGTCCTGCATTTCTGGTTTTTACAATTTTTTAGGATGGCCCTTTTGACCGGTGGGAAGTGAGACTTCTTTGTTGTGCACATTTGCATTGCTTGCTTGCTTCGTTGCCCATAAAGTGCGTATGCGTTTTTTCCTGGATATAATCAGGAAAAAACGCATACGCCCTTTTGGGCCAACTGCATCATTGTCGAAATTCTGCCGCTTTTCATGTGCGTTAAAGACGAGTCCAATCTATCTCTTGAAATCTGTTTCTTGCAATTCTGTCTTGCATTCAGATCCTCTTCTTTGCCTTACCTCAACATATTTTTGGACGTTAGTTTTCATTTATAACTCTGCAGGTTTGTGAATTGCAGTGACCCTGAGCTCCATTTTTTAAGTTGCTCTTTTGTGAGCTGGCCTCAAACCCGCAGGATTGCTTCAGGCCCTATTTTGGCTCCGGCGAGGCAGGCTGAGCCTTTCTTTAATTCTTATTCTTAATGGGAAATTAGAGTGATATGTGCCCGTCCAAACCCCTACAACTATTCTCTCATTGGTTCCCCCTCTTCCCGTTCATCCTCCTCACAATTTGCAAAATGTGTGAAACAGAAGTTTAAATGTGCTGATTCTCCAAGTGGGGAGATTCTAAGTAGCGTGGCTGGAATGGTGAACAGGAGCACCAGGAGAGGATAAATGAGGTGCATTTTAGACACATCTCCCGATCACATGGTGTACAGTCCTCTGGGTTTTCCATGCATGTTTTAGCTATAGGAAGATCCCTTGAACCTGCAGATTTGGGACCCATTGAATGGGTACCAGGTAGTATTACTTTAAAGGGTGTGCATTTCCTCACCCAACCTCACATTTCTCTTAGCGCAAACAGTTTCCAGCCTTATGTCTCATCCTGCTGTGGGTCTAGATGTGTTCAATCCATGTTGCATCACCGTCCCTGAGGAAAAGTTGTAAGAGGTTTTCTCTGTCTCTCTGTCGTTTATTTTTTTCAATTTATTACTATATTGGTTACAGCTGATTTTCAAAGCTCTGTTTCTTGCTGCTGTACATCCACTTGATTCACGTACAGAGAGACATCAATAAATTCTTTTTCAGATTCTTACCAGTCGTATATATTCTTTTCCGGTGACTTGAGTGTGCTGAGTGCAGTTCTTTTAGCTACCGTGTAGGCCTTGTTGATTATCAGTTTGGTATTTGGAATGGTATCTTTGCTAATTTCAACCTCCTGGATGATGCCTCACCCCTCCCCACCTTTCCCGTTTAGCAGCCTTATGCGTGTTTTCTACATATTTGACTATGTTTTTGTTTTGTAATTTATTTCATGTGTAGCCATTTTGGATTCCACCTTTAAGTGATATCTTATGATATGTGTCTTTTTCTTTTTGAATTCTGTCACTTAGAATGATCATACGTAACTCCTCCGGAGTTGTTACAACTGGCCATATTTCATTGATTTCCAGGCTGAATAATATTCCACTCTACCTAAGTACCACATCTCTATCCATTTTTTCCCTCCAGAGACATTTAAGTTATATCCTAGTCGAGGATCTTTTAAACAGAGAGGGGGTAAACATTGGGGTGCCTGTGTCCTCTCGATTTTTGTTTTTCCCAAGATATACGCCCATGAGTGCAAGTGCCCTATGCTCTGTAGCTCATTTTTTAGATGCTTTAGTAAACACAATACACTTCTCCAGAATGGCCGTTGGCAATATACATTTCCACTATAAGTCTCACAGGGCTCCCTCTTCTCGTTGCCCTGTCCTGCATTTCTGTTGTTTACGCTTTATGAGGATGGCTCTTCTGACTGATGCGAAGTGATATCTTTTGTAGTATTGACTTCCAGTGCCCACCTGTTTGGTTGGCTAAAAAAGTGTATGCCCTTTTCTTGAATATATACAGAAAAAAACGCATACACCCTTTTTGGCCAACTGCAATGTTGGCAATGTTCAGCTCCTTTTCTTGTGCTTAATGGCGAGTCCTTTCTACCTCCTCAAATCCCTTTCCTGCCATTCTCCCTTGCTTACAAGTCCTTTTCTCTGACTTTCCTCAAGACATTTTTCAGTGATGGATATTTTCAACTCTGCAGTTTTGTGAATTTTACTGCCCCTGAGTTCCATTGTTCAACTTGTGTTTATGGGAACTGGCCACAAAGCAGCGGGATTTCCTCAAGCCCTATACTGTTTCCATGGGCAACCCTAGCCTTTGGTCAATTCGTCTTCCTGATTGGAAATTAGAGTGACATGTGCCTGTCTGAACACCTAGGACTTGTCTCTCATTGTTCCTCATCCTTCCGCTTCATCCTCTGGACAAATTCCAAACTGTACGCAACAGGATGTTGACAGTGCTGACATCTCCAAGTGGGGAGACTGTTAGTAAAGACGCTGGAGGGGTGAACCCGAGCACCAGGAGATGAGGAGATGAGATGCCTTTTCCAAACTCTTCCCGATCAGACGGTATACCATCCTCTGGGTGTGACAGACATGTTTTAGCAGTAGGAAGAGTTCCATTCATGTAAGGAGAACACCAGGGCTTTTTCAAAATCAGTGTCTCCCCGAAACCCAAACTGGGGAAGTTTTTAAGCTACGGCTACACATATGTTCATTAAGGGCCTTGGGAAGTAGGCAGAGTCCAAACTTTAGATGATTGAAGTCTTCAGGGTCAGAAGCACTCACCACCAGCTTCCCTTAGGCTACACTTTAACTGTCATTGATAGATGATGTCAATAAAAATATCTATTCTTTTTCAGATTATTTCCCCTTATAGGTTATTGCAAAATGTTGAGTGTAGTTCCCTGTGCTATACAGTAGTTCCTTGTTGATGATCTATTTTATACATAGCAGTGTGTATGTGTTAATTCCAAACTGTTAATTTATCCCTCCTCCCACCTTTCCCCTTTGGTAATAATAAATTATAAGATTTTATACTTCTCAGAAATGGGGGAGCTGAAAGAGAGGTATCATTTTCAATGGAAAAGCATTTAAAACAAGATTGAAGGTTTAACCAAGATTATTAGATGTACATCCTTGGAAAGAAATCACTTCGTTTCTCTAATATTGACCTGACAAATAAGACAAACCTTTTCACTGAACTTGCTTATAAAAAGTGATGGAAATATCAAATGGAAGTGTTAGAAACATCTTATTTTACCCGAGCCTTATACACTGTTCTATGTTAACTACAGTTTGGCTCACACATCTGTTCATTGAGGTTACAATAGTCTCAATTTCTGTTACTGATCCTCCAGAGTGGACCCCAACAAGTGTCCCCCTGCCCAGTGTCATTGGGGCCAACAGATCGAGACTGAGTTTGGTTCACAAGCAAAGGAAACTTTATATTTTGATCAGAGAATGGAGAGGTGAGAGCATGCACTACCCCGTGGGCTGTGGGCTGGGCTGCTGTGTAGAGATCCTGTCAGAGTCAGTGGGAGGGAGGGAGGCGGCGGAGCTCTCGAGGGCCGGGTTGGCTGTAGCTCAGGCTCTATATCGTGGAGTCTGCACTGGGCCCCAGGAGCTGAGGTGTCGACCCAGCCATTCTGCACTAGGAAATCTGGTCTGAAGTGCCGGGTGTGGAACCTCTGCATGCGGGACCCTAGGAGCATGTGAAATTAGACAAAGCACAAAGGATAAAAAAGGTTAGACTTGACTTTATTGCCCAGATTCTATTTTTATCTCCCAGGGATTTTTAATGGGCTTTGCTGGGGACAAACCCCTCCTCTGCCTTTTGTCCCGTTCCTCATTCTTGGAGTGCTGAGGGTGCAGACCCTTCTTCTGTAACTGCTGAGTGCTGAGTTGGGAGCCCTCATACCCTGGGGCGAGGGTCAGAGCTTCTCCCCAGCAGCCTCCCGGTGACGTTGATTGTCCCCAGGACCCCTGCCTCCCTGCTCGTCCACCTGAGCACCAGCATTGGAAGTGTTATAGATTCTAATGACCTTTAAGGGTCCAGGAAAGAGATGTGCAGAGACGCTGTGGGGGCCGGTTTCACCCCGCCCCACATTTGTTCAGCCACCTTAGGCTGACCGTTTCTGCCAGCCTAGATGCTCTGACCAGTAGTCTGCGCTTTCTTCAATTAGGCCCCTGAATTAACGTACAAACAGCACCAGGTGTCAGAGCCCTGCCCGCTCAACTCCCAGACAGTCCAGGGTCAGTGGTGATCAAGGACCATGATGGCTACTGAGTCAACAGCCTTTTGAAGTAAACAGGAGTCCAGCCGGTCTTATTGGCCACCATCATCACGGTGTCTGTAGGCTTTTCTATGGTGACAGTGTGGTATACTGTTCCCCCGCCAAGATTATTAGCTCCCCTCTGGGTGCAGTAAGTCCTGCAAGCAGTAGTCTACTCTTTTGGGACACACCCTTGTTGTTTTATGAGAGAAACTCCAGGTCAAGTGATGTTCACACGAGTCGTCATGGTGCCCTGTTGCCCCCGGTTATCTCTCTGGATGTTGGAGTTGGAGGGCCTCCTCACTCGAGGTCGGTGTGCCCACGGAGCGAACCCTGCAACTTCAGGGCATGGTTGGTGGTTAGGATCACCACGTGGGGTCCTTTTCCCTTAGGAGGGAGGTGGCCTTTTGGGCTGCTGATTTCCAGGTTTTTAGATACCGCCAGTATCTTGGCCAGATGTGGCAGTGGGCCAAGCCCCTTGTGACCGTAGTTTATCCTACCTGGATGGCATTCTTGCATTGTTCCATTTCAAGTGGTCCCAGTTTTTGCACTAATTCTCCAATGGCGATTCACCTTTCACCGGGAATGTAAAGGTCAAAGGGTTTAGCTAAATTAGGGAGTTCCAGGGCAAGGGTCTGAATTGACTGCTCTTTCCATTCTTGAAAGGCCACTTCTGGATTCTATTCAAAAGGATCATCATCTTTTCCTTTCAGTGTTTCATATAGAGGCCCAGCTAGTAGACTGTAGTTAGGGATCCAGAAGCAGCAAACCCTGGCCTCCCCAGGAACCCCTAAGCTGTCTTCTAGTTTTAGAAAGGGGTAAGGCTGAAAATGGTTTCTTCCCTTTCCTGGGATGGGCTTCTCTGACCTTCTGTGAGAATGAAGCCCAGGCAGGTCACCGCAGTCTGTGATATTTGAGCTTTTTCTTGGACAACTTCTATCCTTTATTGGCTTGGTAGTTCAGAGGCCTCCTTAGTAGGGCTGGCGATCAGAATGTCGTCTGCATATTGAAGGAGGGTTTCCTTTTCCAGAGGTAGAACTTTTAGGTCTTTAGCTAAGCTTTCCCCAAAGACGGTGTGGGAATTTTTGCACCCTTGGGGCCAGACGGCCCGGAAGTATTGTTTTAGTTGTATGTTGAGTCCTGCCACTCACAAGCCAAAATTTCTTGTGACTCTGGGACTAATGGAATACAAAAGAAGGCATCATTGAAGACTAATACAGAATACCATGTCCTGGTGGTTGGTAGAATGACCAGCAGGGTGTAGGAATTAGGAGCAACTGGAGGTATATCCTCGGTGGCTTCACTGACTGTCCTGACATCCTTTACCAGGTCCCCAGCAGCCCATGGGGCTCTCGTGGTCAGACCAATCCCAGAATATGGAGCTCACCTGGGCAGGTACCCCACCCCCACCCCAGCCCACGGGGCTCTCATGGTCAGGCCCCTCCCAGGATACAGAGCTACCCTTGCAGGTACCGTGGCAGGGCTGGGCACACAGGAACCGTGCACATAGCCCTCATTGCAGAGCACCCCCAGCTCACCTGTCGCTCAGAGCTGACACAGAGCACCTCAGAGCAGGACTTGAACTAACAAACAGCAGCTGCGACAGGTCTGTGACCCTGGGCATCACTCCGTGAGGCCTCCCTCCACCTGGTCTTCCAGAGACTTCCACTGCACCCGGGACACCAGGCCTCTGTCTCCAACCACCACCCACCCCTCCTCTCCCTGACTCCTGGGTTCCTCTCATTAGGAGAGGGTTTTCTTGAAGTTGTCTCCCACTCATGGGCCAGATAAAATGATTAGAAAACAAGCCAAAGCTGCAGCCCCTTGTCTATCCTGACTCTCAGGAGCCCACACCTGTTCCTTGGACCTGGCCGGTTCAGCAAGTTCCATTTTCTGCAACTGTGAGCCCCTGAGGGGTGATGATTGGCTGACCTGGGCAGCCTTACCGTGCCGGCCAGCCCTCCCCAGGTGTGCCTGGGTTGAGATCAATATAAATACCACTCCAGGCAGCAAGAGCCCCTGCAGCCGTGCCTGACGCCATTTTCTCTGCCCTGTCAGCAGTCTCGGGGCTGGGCTGGTGGGAGGGAGTGAGAGGCCACGGCTTTGTGGGTGGCCCAGTGTGAGTGGGGCTCTGCTGGACTTTCTGCAGCAGTTGCCAGGCTGCCACCTGCTAAAGAAGAGGATGTGTCACCCATACCTGCTGCTGGAATTTCTCCCTGGGCAGAGGTGAGGAAGGAAAAAAGCAGTGGGGGCAGGGACAGGACGGGTATCTCAGGCAGGGAAATGGAAATCTTCCAGAAGAGCACCCAGGGCCAGGACCATCCTGGCTGGCCTGCAGGCACCAAGTCGGCCAGCATGCTGTCACTCGTGTGGCTCTATGGCCCTTCCTCTAGGCTTTCAAGTCCTTGTATATATTCAGGTGTTTTACCTGGGACGGGTGGGAATAGTTCAGCAGCAACTGGCCTGGGGCTCAGCTCACGTTTACTCACAGATGCCTCAGCACGGTGCCCCAGCTTTGCAATGAGGACGCTTGTTGCGTGGGGGCTGCTGGCTGAATGGGAGACGATTCCCCACCACTGACCAACTTCAGAATTGTTTACAACTGGAGCAAGTGCCCTGATACGGTTTTCCTCTGTGTAACTGGTGGGTTCTGTGTTTTTTTCTCTTTTTCGTTTTTGGTTCAAGGTAGATTTTATTCCTCTTTTTTGTATTTACAGATATAAGCATGGAAATAATTTATTCATATAAATACATGTATGTGCAGGGAATAATTGTTTTTTCTGTTTTATTTTTTAAATTTTATTTCTTTTTAATTTTGAATTTTATTTTATATTTTTATACAGCAGGTTCTTATTGGTTATCTATTTTATACATATAAATGTATACATGCCAATCCCAGTCTCTCAACTCCTCCCACCACCACCCCCCCAACAGCTTTCCCCCCTTGTTGTCCATACGTTTGTTGTCTACATCTGTTGCTCTATTTATGCCTTGCAAAATGGTTAATCTGTACAGTTTTTCTAGGTTCCACATATATGCATGAATATACAAGATTTGTTTTTCTCTTTCTGACTTACTTCACTCTGTATGACAGTCTCTAGATCCATCGACGTCTCTACAAATGACCCAATTTCATTCCTTTTCATGGCTTAGTAATATTCCATTTTATATATGTACCACAGCTTTATGCATTCGTCTGTCTGTGGGCATTTAGGTTGCTTCCATTACCTCGATATTGTAAATAGTGATGCAATGAACATTGCGGTGAATGACTCTTTTTGATTTATGGTTTTGTCTGGGTATATGTCCAGTACTGGGATTGCTGTATCATATGGTAATTCTATTGTTAGTTTCTTAAGAAATTCCATATTGTTCTCCATAATGACTGTATCAATTTATATTCCCAACAATAGTGGAAGAGGGTTCCTTTTCTCCACACCCTTTCCAGCATTTTTTGTTTGTAGATTTTCTATGATGCCTATTCTACCAGGTGTGAGGTGATACCTCATTGTTGAATCCATTTCGTTGAGCAAGGGGTAGGTCTTGTCTATTACATACTTTGGCTTATGGAACGGTATCTGTGCTAATTTCAAACTCTGCTTTTATGCAGCACCCCAACTCACCTTCCCCCTTAAGCAAGCATAAGTTGGTTTTCTAAATTTGAGACCCTGTTCTGTTTTGTAATTCAGTTCATGTGTAGCCAAGTTCACATTCCGTGTATTAGTGATACCTTATGATGTTTCTTTTTCTGTGTGACTTATTTCACTTAGAATCATCGTGCCTCAATCCACTCATTATGCTGGTACGGGCCTGGTGACATAGATTTCATTGCTGAGTGGTATTCTGTTGTACATAAGTACCGCAACTTCTTTATCCATTATTTGCTCTCTGGCATATTTAACTTGTGCCGCAGAAGAGATTCCTGTAAAAAGAGCCGTCCCAAATTTTGGGGTGGCTGTGTCTTTTTGATTTTAATTTCCCTAAGCTATAGGACCATAAGTGGAAGTGCCCTAGGCTCTGTTGCTTTGTTTTTTAGATGTTTCAGGAAACACCATACACTTCTCCAGAGTGTCTGTTGGCAATTTACATCCCGCCCATCAGCATAACAAGGCTCCCAGTTCTCCATGGCCTGTCCTGCCTTTCTGGATTTTACACTTTTTTCAGATGGCCCTTTTGACCGGGGGGAAGTGAGACTTCATTGTAGTGCAGATTTCCTTTGCAAGCTTGCTTGGTTGGCCAAAAAGGGCGTATGCGTTTTTTCCTGAATATATTCAGGAAAAATATGCATACGCCCTTTTTGGCCAAGTGCATCATTGTGGACGTGCTGCCTCTTTTCCTGTGTTTTAAATGCAATCCAATTCCGATTCCTCCTGAAATCGGTTTCCTGCAATTCTGCCCCGCATTCAAGTCCTCTTGGCAGCCCTACTTCAGTATATTTTTGGACAATAGCTGTCATTTATAAATCTGCAGGTTTGTGAATTACAGTGCCCCTGAGCTCCTTTCTTCAACTCGCTTTCTTGTGAGCTGGCCACAACACCGCAGGATTGCTTCAGGCCCTAATCTGGTTCCGGCACGGCATGCTGAGCCTTTGGTTTATTCCTCTTCCCTGTGGGAAATGAGAGTTAAATTTGCCCGTCCAGACACCTCCAGCTAGTCTCTCATTGGTTCTCCCTATTCCTGTTCATCTTCCGCAGAAATTGCAAACTGGGCCAAACAGGAGGTTAAAGGCGCTGACTCTCCAAGTCGGGAGAGTGTTAGTAAAGCGTCTGGAATGTTGCACCCGAGTACCAGGGAACGAAAAGTGAGACACATTTGAACACGTTTCTCGATCACACGGTGGATCATACTCTGGGTTCCACATGCATGTTTTAGCTGAAGGAAGAATCCCTTAAACCTGGAGAGTTGAGACCCATGGAATGGGTACCATGCAATATGACTTCAAAGGGTCTGCATTTGCTCACCGAACCTCACCAATCTTATGAGCCCCAAGTGTCCAGCCTTATGTGTCACCCAGCTCTGGGTGTAGATATGGTAAATGCAGGTTGCATCAGAAGCCTTGAATGAATTACTTAAGTATTGCTCTCTATTTCACTGTCATTGTGTTTTGTTTAAGAAATTTATTTTTAATATGGGATTTAGCTGATTTTCACTGCTTTAATGCCGCTGTACACACTCTTGATTCTCTTACAGAGATATATAAATCCATAGCTTTTATGATTCTTACTAGTCAGGTATATTCCTAGGCGTTGAATATGGGGTGTTGAGTCCATTTCGTTGAGCAAGGAGTAGCTCTTGTCTATTCCATATTTGGCTTATAGAACTTTATCTGTGCTCATTTCAATCTCTGGTTTTATGCAGCACCCCAACTCACCTTTCCCCTTAAGCAAGCATAAGTTGGTTTTCTAAATTTGAGACCCTGTTCTGTTTTGGAATTCAGTTCCTGTGTAGCCAAGTTTACATTCCGTGTATTAGTGATATCTTATGATGTTTCTTTTTCTGTGTGACTTATTTCAGTTAGATTCATCGTACTTAATCCACTCATTATGCTGCTACGGGCCTGATGACATAGATTTCATTGCTGAGTGATATTGCATTGTACGTAAGTACCACAACTTCTTTATCCATTTTTCACTTTCTGCGATATTGAACTTGTACCGTATATGAGGTTCTTGTAAACAGAGCCATCCCAAACTTTGGGGTGGCTGTGTCTTTTTGATTTTAATTTCCCTAAACTATAGGACCATAAGTGGAAGTGCCCTAGGCTCTGTTGCTTTGTTTTTTAGATGTTTCAGGAAACACCATACACTTCTCCAGAGTGGCTGTTGGCAATTTACATCCCGCCCATCAGCATAACAAGGCTCCCACTTCTCCATGGCCTGTCGTGCCTTTATGGATTTTACACTTTTTTCAGATGGCCCTTTTGACCAGGGGAAAGTGAGACTTCATTGTAGTGCAGATTTCCTTTGCAAGCTTGCTTGGTTGGCCAAAAAGTGTGTATGCGTTTTTTCCTGACTATATTCAGGAAAAAACGCATACGCCCTTTTTGGCCAAGTGCATCATTGTCGAGGTTCTGACTCTCTTCATATGTTTTCAATGCAATTCCAGTCTACCTCCTGAAATCGGTTTCCTGCAATTCTGCCTTGCTTTCAATGCTTCTTCATAGCCTTACCTCAATATATTTTTTGAAAATAGTTGGCCTTTATAACTCTGCAGGTTTTTGAATTGCAGTGGCCCTTAGCTCCATTTTTCAGCTCTTATTTTTGTGATCTTGCCCCATAACCACAGGATTCCTTGAAGCTCTATTCTTCTTCTGGGGCACCTTGCTGTGCCTTTGGTTAATTCTTCTTACTGATGTGAAATTAGAGTGACATGTGCCCATTGAAACCGCTACAGCTAGTTTCTCACTGGTTCCCCCTATTCCCATTCATCCTCTGCACTAACTGCAGACTGTGCGATACCAGAACTTAAAGGCATTGACTCCATGTGGGGATGTTGTTAGTAAAGCGGCTGGAATGTCGATCCGGAGCCCCAGGAGAGGAAAAATGAGGTGTGTTTTAGAAACCTTTCCCGATCATATGGTATACCAGTCGCTGGGTTTCCCAAGCATGGTTTAGCTGTAGGAAGATTCCCTTCAACCTGGAGTGTTGGGACCCTTGGACTGAGTAGCATGAAGTATTGCATTAAACTTTCGGCAGTTGCTCACCAAAGCTCACCAATCCTCTCAGCCCCAAGTGTCCAGCCTTATGTCTTATCCAGCTGTGGGTTTATATGTGGTCAATCCAGGTTGCATCACAGCCCCTGAGCGAATTTTGTAAGAATTTTTCTCTCTTTCATTGTTTCAGCGTTTTGTTTTTAAAATTTATTTCTATAATGGGGTTTAGCTCATTTTCACTGCTGTGTTTGTGCCGCTCTGCACACACTTGATTCCCTTATGGAGATATATCAATACATGGGTTTTAAGATTCTTATTACTCAGATATATTTCTCTGCGGTGTATAGGGTGTGTTGAGGCCAGTTCATTGAGCAAGGTGTAGATCTTGTCTAATACCTATTTGGTTTATTGAACGGTATCTGTGCTAATTTCAAACTCTGGTTTTATGCATCACCCCACCTCTCCTTTCCCCTTAAGCTGACATAAGTGTGTTTTCTAAATGTGAGACACTGTTCTGTTCTGTAATTCATTTCTTGTGCAGCCATATTTACCCTCCCTCTATAAGTGATATCTTATGATATGTTTCTTTTTCTGTTTGACTTATTTCAAGTAGTATTATCGGACCTAAATCCACTCTTTATCCTTCTACTAGCCTTATTACATTGATTTCATGGTGAAGAGATATTCCATTGTACATAAGTACCACATCTTCTTTATCCATTGTTCTCTTTCCTGGGATATTTAAGGTGTACTGAAGTTGAGGTTCTTGTAAACAGAGTAGCCCTAAACTGTGGTGTGCTTGTGTCTTGTTGATTTTTAGACTTCCCTAGATATACTCCCATGATTGGAAGTGTCCTATGCTCTGTAGCTCTGTTTTTTAGATGATTTAGGAACCACCATACACTTCTCCAGAGTGGCTCTCGGCAGTTCACACACTGCCCATCAGCGTATAAAGGCTCCCTGTTCTCCATGGCCTGTCCTGCATTTCTGGTTTTTACAATTTTTTAGGATGGCCCTTTTGACCGGTGGGAAGTGAGACTTCTTTGTTGTGCACATTTGCATTGCTTGCTTGCTTCGTTGCCCATAAAGTGCGTATGCGTTTTTTCCTGGATATAATCAGGAAAAAACGCATACGCCCTTTTGGGCCAACTGCATCATTGTCGAAATTCTGCCGCTTTTCATGTGCGTTAAAGACGAGTCCAATCTATCTCTTGAAATCTGTTTCTTGCAATTCTGTCTTGCATTCAGATCCTCTTCTTTGCCTTACCTCAACATATTTTTGGACGTTAGTTTTCATTTATAACTCTGCAGGTTTGTGAATTGCAGTGACCCTGAGCTCCATTTTTTAAGTTGTTCTTTTGTGAGCTGGCCTCAAACCCGCAGGATTGCTTCAGGCCCTATTTTGGCTCCGGCGAGGCAGGCTGAGCCTTTCTTTAATTCTTATTCTTAATGGGAAATTAGAGTGATATGTGCCCGTCCAAACCCCTACAACTATTCTCTCATTGGTTCCCCCTCTTCCCGTTCATCCTCCTCACAATTTGCAAAATGTGTGAAACAGAAGTTTAAATGTGCTGATTCTCCAAGTGGGGAGATTCTAAGTAGCGTGGCTGGAATGGTGAACAGGAGCACCAGGAGAGGATAAATGAGGTGCATTTTAGACACATCTCCCGATCACATGGTGTACAGTCCTCTGGGTTTTCCATGCATGTTTTAGCTATAGGAAGATCCCTTGAACCTGCAGATTTGGGACCCATTGAATGGGTACCAGGTAGTATTACTTTAAAGGGTGTGCATTTCCTCACCCAACCTCACATTTCTCTTAGCGCAAACAGTTTCCAGCCTTATGTCTCATCCTGCTGTGGGTCTAGATGTGTTCAATCCATGTTGCATCACCGTCCCTGAGGAAAAGTTGTAAGAGGTTTTCTCTGTCTCTCTGTCGTTTATTTTTTTCAATTTATTACTATATTGGTTACAGCTGATTTTCAAAGCTCTGTTTCTTGCTGCTGTACATCCACTTGATTCACATACAGAGAGACATCAATAAATTCTTTTTCAGATTCTTACCAGTCGTATATATTCTTTTCCGGTGACTTGAGTGTGCTGAGTGCAGTTCTTTTAGCTACCGTGTAGGCCTTGTTGATTATCAGTTTGGTATTTGGAATGGTATCTTTGCTAATTTCAACCTCCTGGATGATGCCTCACCCCTCCCCACCTTTCCCGTTTAGCAGCCTTATGCGTGTTTTCTACATATTTGACTATGTTTTTGTTTTGTAATTTATTTCATGTGTAGCCATTTTGGATTCCACCTTTAAGTGATATCTTATGATATGTGTCTTTTTCTTTTTGAATTCTGTCACTTAGAATGATCATACGTAACTCCTCCGGAGTTGTTACAACTGGCCATATTTCATTGATTTCCAGGCTGAATAATATTCCACTCTACCTAAGTACCACATCTCTATCCATTTTTTCCCTCCAGAGACATTGAAGTTATATCCTAGTCGAGGATCTTTTAAACAGAGAGGGGGTAAACATTGGGGTGCCTGTGTCCTCTCGATTTTTGTTTTTCCCAAGATATACGCCCATGAGTGCAAGTGCCCTATGCTCTGTAGCTCATTTTTTAGATGCTTTAGTAAACACAATACACTTCTCCAGAATGGCCGTTGGCAATATACATTTCCACTATAAGTCTCACAGGGCTCCCTCTTCTCGTTGCCCTGTCCTGCATTTCTGTTGTTTACGCTTTATGAGGATGGCTCTTCTGACTGATGCGAAGTGATATCTTTTGTAGTATTGACTTCCAGTGCCCACCTGTTTGGTTGGCTAAAAAAGTGTATGCCCTTTTCTTGAATATATACAGAAAAAAACGCATACACCCTTTTTGGCCAACTGCAATGTTGGCAATGTTCAGCTCCTTTTCTTGTGCTTAATGGCGAGTCCTTTCTACCTCCTCAAATCCCTTTCCTGCCATTCTCCCTTGCTTACAAGTCCTTTTCTCTGACTTTCCTCAAGACATTTTTCAGTGATGGATATTTTCAACTCTGCAGTTTTGTGAATTTTACTGCCCCTGAGTTCCATTGTTCAACTTGTGTTTATGGGAACTGGCCACAAAGCAGCGGGATTTCCTCAAGCCCTATACTGTTTCCATGGGCAACCCTAGCCTTTGGTCAATTCGTCTTCCTGATTGGAAATTAGAGTGACATGTGCCTGTCTGAACACCTAGGACTTGTCTCTCATTGTTCCTCATCCTTCCGCTTCATCCTCTGGACAAATTCCAAACTGTACGCAACAGGATGTTGACAGTGCTGACATCTCCAAGTGGGGAGACTGTTAGTAAAGACGCTGGAGGGGTGAACCCGAGCACCAGGAGATGAGGAGATGAGATGCCTTTTCCAAACTCTTCCCGATCAGACGGTATACCATCCTCTGGGTGTGACAGACATGTTTTAGCAGTAGGAAGAGTCCCATTCATGTAAGGAGAACACCAGGGCTTTTTCAAAATCAGTGTCTCCCCGAAACCCAAACTGGGGAAGTTTTTAAGCTACGGCTACACATATGTTCATTAAGGGCCTTGGGAAGTAGGCAGAGTCCAAACTTTAGATGATTGAAGTCTTCAGGGTCAGAAGCACTCACCACCAGCTTCCCTTAGGCTACACTTTAACTATCATTGATAGATGATGTCAATAAAAATATCTATTCTTTTTCAGATTATTTCCCCTTATAGGTTATTGCAAAATGTTGAGTGTAGTTCCCTGTGCTATACAGTAGTTCCTTGTTGATGATCTATTTTATACATAGCAGTGTGTATGTGTTAATCCCAAACTGTTAATTTATCCCTCCTCCCACCTTTCCCCTTTGGTAATAATAAATTATAAGATTTTATACTTCTCAGAAATGGGGGAGCTGAAAGAGAGGTATCATTTTCAATGGAAAAGCATTTAAAACAAGATTGAAGGTTTAACCAAGATTATTAGATGTACATCCTTGGAAAGAAATCACTTCGTTTCTCTAATATTGACCTGACAAATAAGACAAACCTTTTCACTGAACTTGCTTATAAAAAGTGATGGAAATATCAAATGGAAGTGTTAGAAACATCTTATTTTACCCGAGCCTTATACACTGTTCTATGTTAACTACAGTTTGGCTCACACATCTGTTCATTGAGGTTACAATAGTCTCAATTTCTGTTACTGATCCTCCAGAGTGGACCCCAACAAGTGTCCCCCTGCCCAGTGTCATTGGGGCCAACAGATCGAGACTGAGTTTGGTTCACAAGCAAAGGAAACTTTATATTTTGATCAGAGAATGGAGAGGTGAGAGCATGCACTACCCCGTGGGCTGTGGGCTGGGCTGCTGTGTAGAGATCCTGTCAGAGTCAGTGGGAGGGAGGGAGGCGGCGGAGCTCTCGAGGGCCGGGTTGGCTGTAGCTCAGGCTCTATATCGTGGAGTCTGCACTGGGCCCCAGGAGCTGAGGTGTCGACCCAGCCATTCTGCACTAGGAAATCTGGTCTGAAGTGCCGGGTGTGGAACCTCTGCATGCGGGACCCTAGGAGCACGTGAAATTAGACAAAGCACAAAGGATAAAAAAGGTTAGACTTGACTTTATTGCCCAGATTCTATTTTTATCTCCCAGGGATTTTTAATGGGCTTTGCTGGGGACAAACCCCTCCTCTGCCTTTTGTCCCGTTCCTCATTCTTGGAGTGCTGAGGGTGCAGACCCTTCTTCTGTAACTGCTGAGTGCTGAGTTGGGAGCCCTCATACCCTGGGGCGAGGGTCAGAGCTTCTCCCCAGCAGCCTCCCGGTGACGTTGATTGTCCCCAGGACCCCTGCCTCCCTGCTCGTCCACCTGAGCACCAGCATTGGAAGTGTTATAGATTCTAATGACCTTTAAGGGTCCAGGAAAGAGATGTGCAGAGACGCTGTGGGGGCCGGTTTCACCCCGCCCCACATTTGTTCGGCCACCTTAGGCTGACCGTTTCTGCCAGCCTAGATGCTCTGACCAGTAGTCTGCGCTTTCTTCAATTAGGCCCCTGAATTAACGTACAAACAGCACCAGGTGTCAGAGCCCTGCCCGCTCAACTCCCAGACAGTCCAGGGTCAGTGGTGATCAAGGACCATGATGGCTACTGAGTCAACAGCCTTTTGAAGTAAACAGGAGTCCAGCCGGTCTTATTGGCCACCATCATCACGGTGTCTGTAGGCTTTTCTATGGTGACAGTGTGGTATACTGTTCCCCCGCCAAGATTATTAGCTCCCCTCTGGGTGCAGTAAGTCCTGCAAGCAGTAGTCTACTCTTTTGGGACACACCCGTGTTGTTTTATGAGAGAAACTCCAGGTCAAGTGATGTTCACACGAGTCGTCATGGTGCCCTGTTGCCCCCGGTTATCTCTCTGGATGTTGGAGTTGGAGGGCCTCCTCACTCGAGGTCGGTGTGCCCACGGAGCGAACCCTGCAACTTCAGGGCATGGTTGGTGGTTAGGATCACCACGTGGGGTCCTTTTCCCTTAGGAGGGAGGTGGCCTTTTGGGCTGCTGATTTCCAGGTTTTTAGATACCGCCAGTATCTTGGCCAGATGTGGCAGTGGGCCAAGCCCCTTAGTGACCGTAGTTTATCCTACCTGGATGGCATTCTTGCATTGTTCCATTTCAAGTGGTCCCAGTTTTTGCACTAATTCTCCAATGGCGATTCACCTTTCACCGGGAATGTAAAGGTCAAAGGGTTTAGCTAAATTAGGGAGTTCCAGGGCAAGGGTCTGAATTGACTGCTCTTTCCATTCTTGAAAGGCCACTTCTGGATTCTATTCCAAAGGATCATCATCTTTTCCTTTCAGTGTTTCATATAGAGGCCCAGCTAGTAGACTGTAGTTAGGGATCCAGAAGCAGCAAACCCTGGCCTCCCCAGGAACCCCTAAGCTGTCTTCTAGTTTTAGAAAGGGGTAAGGCTGAAAATGGTTTCTTCCCTTTCCTGGGATGGGCTTCTCTGACCTTCTGTGAGAATGAAGCCCAGGCAGGTCACCGCAGTCTGTGATATTTGAGCTTTTTCTTGGACAACTTCTATCCTTTATTGGCTTGGTAGTTCAGAGGCCTCCTTAGTAGGGCTGGCGATCAGAATGTCGTCTGCATATTGAAGGAGGGTTTCCTTTTCCAGAGGTAGAACTTTTAGGTCTTTAGCTAAGCTTTCCCCAAAGACGGTGTGGGAATTTTTGCACCCTTGGGGCCAGACGGCCCGGAAGTATTGTTTTAGTTGTATGTTGAGTCCTGCCACTCACAAGCCAAAATTTCTTGTGACTCTGGGACTAATGGAATACAAAAGAAGGCATCATTGAAGACTAATACAGAATACCATGTCCTGGTGGTTGGTAGAATGACCAGCAGGGTGTAGGAATTAGGAGCAACTGGAGGTATATCCTCGGTGGCTTCACTGACTGTCCTGACATCCTTTACCAGGTCCCCAGCAGCCCATGGGGCTCTCGTGGTCAGACCAATCCCAGAATATGGAGCTCACCTGGGCAGGTACCCCACCCCCACCCCAGCCCACGGGGCTCTCGTGGTCAGGCCCCTCCCAGGATACAGAGCTACCCTTGCAGGTACCGTGGCAGGGCTGGGCACACAGGAACCGTGCACATAGCCCTCATTGCAGAGCACCCCCAGCTCACCTGTCGCTCAGAGCTGACACAGAGCACCTCAGAGCAGGACTTGAACTAACAAACAGCAGCTGCGACAGGTCTGTGACCCTGGGCATCACTCCGTGAGGCCTCCCTCCACCTGGTCTTCCAGAGACTTCCACTGCACCCGGGGCACCAGGCCTCTGTCTCCAACCACCACCCACCCCTCCTCTCCCTGACTCCTGGGTTCCTCTCATTAGGAGAGGGTTTTCTTGAAGTTGTCTCCCACTCATGGGCCAGATAAAATGATTAGAAAACAAGCCAAAGCTGCAGCCCCTTGTCTATCCTGACTCTCAGGAGCCCACACCTGTTCCTTGGACCTGGCCGGTTCAGCAAGTTCCATTTTCTGCAACTGTGAGCCCCTGAGGGGTGATGATTGGCTGACCTGGGCAGCCTTACCGTGCCAGCCAGCCCTCCCCAGGTGTGCCTGGGTTGAGATCAATATAAATACCACTCCAGGCAGCAAGAGCCCCTGCAGCCGTGCCTGACGCCATTTTCTCTGCCCTGTCAGCAGTCTCGGGGCTGGGCTGGTGGGAGGGAGTGAGAGGCCACGGCTTTGTGGGTGGCCCAGTGTGAGTGGGGCTCTGCTGGACTTTCTGCAGCAGTTGCCAGGCTGCCACCTGCTAAAGAAGAGGATGTGTCACCCATACCTGCTGCTGGAATTTCTCCCTGGGCAGAGGTGAGGAAGGAAAAAAGCAGTGGGGGCAGGGACAGGACGGGTATCTCAGGCAGGGAAATGGAAATCTTCCAGAAGAGCACCCAGGGCCAGGACCATCCTGGCTGGCCTGCAGGCACCAAGTCGGCCGGCATGCTGTCACTCGTGTGGCTCTATGGCCCTTCCTCTAGGCTTTCAAGTCCTTGTATATATTCAGGTGTTTTACCTGGGACGGGTGGGAATAGTTCAGCAGCAACTGGCCTGGGGCTCAGCTCACGTTTACTCACAGATGCCTCGGCACGGTGCCCCAGCTTTGCAATGAGGACGCTTGTTGCGTGGGGGCTGCTGGCTGAATGGGAGACGATTCCCCACCACTGACCAACTTCAGAATTGTTTACAACTGGAGCAAGTGCCCTGATACGGTTTTCCTCTGTGTAACTGGTGGGTTCTGTGTTTTTTTCTCTTTTTCGTTTTTGGTTCAAGGTAGATTTTATTCCTCTTTTTTGTATTTACAGATATAAGCATGGAAATAATTTATTCATATAAATACATGTATGTGCAGGGAATAATTGTTTTTTCTGTTTTATTTTTTAAATTTTATTTCTTTTTAATTTTGAATTTTATTTTATATTTTTATACAGCAGGTTCTTATTGGTTATCTATTTTATACATATAAATGTATACATGCCAATCCCAGTCTCTCAACTCCTCCCACCACCACCCCCCCAACAGCTTTCCCCCCTTGTTGTCCATACGTTTGTTGTCTACATCTGTTGCTCTAGTTATGCCTTGCAAAATGGTTAATCTGTACAGTTTTTCTAGGTTCCACATATATGCATGAATATACAAGATTTGTTTTTCTCTTTCTGACTTACTTCACTCTGTATGACAGTCTCTAGATCCATCGACGTCTCTACAAATGACCCAATTTCATTCCTTTTCATGGCTTAGTAATATTCCATTTTATATATGTACCACAGCTTTATGCATTCGTCTGTCTGTGGGCATTTAGGTTGCTTCCATTACCTCGATATTGTAAATAGTGATGCAATGAACATTGCGGTGAATGACTCTTTTTGATTTATGGTTTTGTCTGGGTATATGTCCAGTACTGGGATTGCTGTATCATATGGTAATTCTATTGTTAGTTTCTTAAGAAATTCCATATTGTTCTCCATAATGACTGTATCAATTTATATTCCCAACAATAGTGGAAGAGGGTTCCTTTTCTCCACACCCTTTCCAGCATTTTCTGTTTGTAGATTTTCTATGATGCCTATTCTACCAGGTGTGAGGTGATACCTCATTGTTGAATCCATTTCGTTGAGCAAGGGGTAGGTCTTGTCTATTACATATTTGGCTTATGGAACGGTATCTGTGCTAATTTCAAACTCTGCTTTTATGCAGCACCCCAACTCACCTTCCCCCTTAAGCAAGCATAAGTTGGTTTTCTAAATTTGAGACCCTGTTCTGTTTTGTAATTCAGTTCATGTGTAGCCAAGTTCACATTCCGTGTATTAGTGATACCTTATGATGTTTCTTTTTCTGTGTGACTTATTTCACTTAGAATCATCGTGCCTCAATCCACTCATTATGCTGGTACGGGCCTGGTGACATAGATTTCATTGCTGAGTGGTATTCTGTTGTACATAAGTACCGCAACTTCTTTATCCATTATTTGCTCTCTGGGATATTTAACTTGTGCCGCAGAAGAGATTCCTGTAAAAAGAGCCGTCCCAAATTTTGGGGTGGCTGTGTCTTTTTGATTTTAATTTCCCTAAGCTATAGGACCATAAGTGGAAGTGCCCTAGGCTCTGTTGCTTTGTTTTTTAGATGTTTCAGGAAACACCATACACTTCTCCCGAGTGTCTGTTGGCAATTTACATCCCGCCCATCAGCATAACAAGGCTCCCAGTTCTCCATGGCCTGTCCTGCCTTTCTGGATTTTACACTTTTTTCAGATGGCCCTTTTGACCGGGGGGAAGTGAGACTTCATTGTAGTGCAGATTTCCTTTGCAAGCTTGCTTGGTTGGCCAAAAAGGGCGTATGCGTTTTTTCCTGAATATATTCAGGAAAAAACGCATACGCCCTTTTTGGCCAAGTGCATCATTGTGGACGTTCTGCCTCTTTTCCTATGCTTTCAATGCAATTCCAGTCTACCTCCTGAAATCGGTTTCCTGCAATTCTGCCCCGCTTTCAAGTCCTCTTGGCAGCCTTACTTCAGTATATTTTTGGACGATAGCTGTCATTTATAACTCTGCAGGTTTGTGAATTACAGTGCCCCTGAGCTCCTTTCTTCAACTCGCTTTCTTGTGACCTGGCCGCAACACCGCAGGATGGCTTCAGGCCCTAATCTGGTTCCGGCACGGCACGCTGAGCCTTTGGTTATTCCTCTTCCTGGTGGGAAATGAGAGTTAAATTTGCCCGTCCAGACACCTCCAGCTAGTCTCTCATTGGTTCTCCCTATTCCTGTTCATCTTCCGCAGAAATTGCAAACTGGGCCAAACAGGAGGTTAAAGGCGCTGACTCTCCAAGTGGGGAGAGTGTTAGTAAAGCGTCTGGAATGTTGCACCCGAGTACCAGGGGAGGAAAACTGAGACATATTTGAACACGTCTCCCGTTCACACGGTTGATCATACTCTGGGTTCCACATGCATGTTTTAGCTGAAGGAAGAATACCTTAAACCTGGAGAGTTGAGACCCGTGTAATGGGTACCATGCAATATGACTTCAAAGGGTCTTCATTTGCTCACCGAACCTCTCCAATCCTATCACTGCTGCGTTTATGCCCCTGTACACACGCTTGATTCTCTTTTAGAGACATAGCAATCCATAGGTTTTAAGATACTTACTAGTCAGGTACATTCTTAGGCGTTTAATATGGGGTGTTGAGTCCATTTCGTTGAGCAAGGAGTAGCTCTTGTCTATTCCATATTTGGCTTAAGGAACTTTATCTGTGCTCATTTCAATCTCTGGTTTTATGCAGCACCCCAACTCACCTTTCCCCTTAAGCAAGCATAAGTTGGTTTTCTAAATTTGAGACCCTGTTCTGTTTTGGAATTCAGTTCCTGTGTAGCCAAGTTTACATTCCGTGTATTAGTGATATCTTATGATGTTTCTTTTTCTGTGTGACTTATTTCAGTTAGAATCATCGTACCTGAATCCACTCATTATGCTGCTAAGGGCCTGATGACATAGATTTCATTGCTGAGTGATACTGCATTGTACGTAAGTACCACAAGTTCTTTATCCATTTTTCACTTTCTGTGATATTGAACTTGTACGGTAAACGAGGTTCTTGTAAACAGAGGCGTCCCAAACTTTGGGGTGGCTGTGTCTTTTTGATTTTAATTTCCCTAAGCTATAGGACCATAAGTGGAAGTGCCCTAGGCTCTGTTGCTTTGTTTTTTAGATGTTTCAGGAAACACCATACACTTCTCCCGAGTGTCTGTTGGCAATTTACATCCCGCCCATCAGCATAACAAGGCTCCCAGTTCTCCATGGCCTGTCCTGCCTTTCTGGATTTTACACTTTTTTCAGATGGCCCTTTTGACCAGGGGGAAGTGAGACTTCATTGTAGTGCAGATTTCCTTTGCAAGCTTGCTTGGTTGGCCAAAAAGGGCGTATGCGTTTTTTCCTGAATATATTCAGGAAAAAACGCATACGCCCTTTTTGGCCAAGTGCATCATTGTGGACGTTCTGCCTCTTTTCCTATGCTTTCAATGCAATTCCAGTCTACCTCCTGAAATCGGTTTCCTGCAATTCTGCCCCGCTTTCAAGTCCTCTTGGCAGCCTTACTTCAGTATATTTTTGGACGATAGCTGTCATTTATAACTCTGCAGGTTTGTGAATTACAGTGCCCCTGAGCTCCTTTCTTCAACTCGCTTTCTTGTGACCTGGCCGCAACACCGCAGGATGGCTTCAGGCCCTAATCTGGTTCCGGCACGGCACGCTGAGTCTTTGGTTATTTCCTCTTCCTGGTGGGAAATGAGAGTTAAATTTGCCCGTCCAGACACCTCCAGCTAGTCTCTCATTGGTTCTCGCTATTCCTGTTCATCTTCCGCAGAAATTGCAAACTGGGCCAAACAGGAGGTTATAGGGACTGACTCTCCAAGTCGGGAGAGTGTTAGTAAAGCGTCTGGAATGTTGCACCCGAGTACCAGGGTACGAAAACTGAGACATATTTGAACACGTCTCCCGATCACATGGTTGATCATACTCTAGGTTGCACATGCATGTTTTAGCTGAAGGAAGAATACCTTAAACCTGGGTAGTTGAAACCCGTGGAATGGGTACCATGCAATATGACTTCAAAGGGTCTTCATTTGCTCACCGAACCTCTCCAGTCCTATCACTGCTGCGTTTATGCCCCTGTACACATGCTTGATTCTCTTTCAGAGACATAGCAATCCATAGGTTTTAAGATACTTACTAGTCAGGTATATTGCTTGGCAGTTAATATGGGGTGTTGAGTCCATTTCGTTGAGCAAGGAGTAGCTCTTGTCTATTCCATATTTGGCTTAAGGAACTTTATCTGTGCTCATTTCAATCTCTGGTTTTATGCAGCACCCCAACTCACCTTTCCCCTTAAGCAAGCATAAGTTGGTTTTCTAAATTTGAGACCCTGTTCTGTTTTGGAATTCAGTTCCTGTGTAGCCAAGTTTACATTCCGTGTATTAGTGATATCTTATGATGTTTCTTTTTCTGTGTGACTTATTTCAGTTAGATTCATCGTACTTAATCCACTCATTATGCTGCTACGGGCCTGATGACATAGATTTCATTGCTGAGTGATATTGCATTGTACGTAAGTACCACAACTTCTTTATCCATTTTTCACTTTCTGCGATATTGAACTTGTACCGTAAACGAGGTTCTTGTAAACAGAGCCGTCCCAAACTTTGGGGTGGCTGTGTCTTTTTGATTTTAATTTCCCTAAGCTATAGGACCATAAGTGGAAGTGCCCTAGGCTCTGTTGCTTTGTTTTTTAGATGTTTCAGGAAACACCATACACTTCTCCAGAGTGGCTGTTGGCAATTTACATCCCGCCCATCAGCATAAGAAGGCTCCCAGTTCTCCATGGCCTGTCGTGCCTTTATGGATTTTACACTTTTTTCAGATGGCCCTTTTGACCAGGTGGAAGTGAGACTTCATTGTAGTGCAGATTTCCTTTGCAAGCTTGCTTGGTTGGCCAAAAAGTGCGTATGCGTTTTTTCCTGAATATATTCAGGAAAAAACACATACGCCCTTTTTGGCCAAGTGCATCATTGTCGAGGTTCTGACTCTCTTCATATGTTTTCAATGCAATTCCAGTCTACCTCCTGAAATCGGTTTCCTGCAATTCTGCCTTGCTTTCAATGTCTCTTCATAGCCTTACCTCAATATATTTTTTGAAAATAGTTGGCCTTTATAACTCTGCAGGTTTTTGAATTGCAGTGGCCCTTAGCCCCACTTTTCAGCTCTTATTTTTGTGGTCTTGCCCCATAACCACAGGATTCCTTGAAGCCCTATTTTTCTTCTGGGGCACCTTGCTGTGCCTTTGGTTAATTCTTCTTACTGATGTGACATTAGAGTGACATGTGCCCATTGAAACCGCTACAGCTAGTTTCTCACTGGTTCCCCCTATTCCCATTCATCCTCTGCACTAACTGCAGACTGTGCGATACCAGAACTTAAAGGCATTGACTCTCCATGTGGGGATGTTGTTAGTAAAGCGGCTGGAATGTCGATCCGGAGCCCCAGGAGAGCAAAAATGAGGTGTGTTTTAGAAACCTTTCCCGATCATATGGTATACCAGTCGCTGGGTTTCCCAAGCATGGTTTAGCTGTAGGAAGATTCCCTTCAACCTGGAGTGTTGGGACCCTTGGACTGAGTAGCATGAAGTATTGCATTAAACTTTCGGCAGTTGCTCACCAAAGCTCACCAATCCTCTCAGCCCCAAGTGTCCAGCCTTATGTCTTATCCAGCTGTGGGTTTATATGTGGTCAATCCAGGTTGCATCACAGCCCCTGAGCGAATTTTGTAAGAATTTTTCTCTCTTTCATTGTTTCAGCGTTTTGTTTTTAAAATTTATTTCTATAATGGGGTTTAGCTCATTTTCACTGCTGTGTTTGTGCCGCTCTGCACACACTTGATTCCCTTATGGAGATATATCAATACATGGGTTTTAAGATTCTTATTACTCAGATATATTTCTCTGCGGTGTATAGGGTGTGTTGAGGCCAGTTCATTGAGCAAGGTGTAGATCTTGTCTAATACCTATTTGGTTTATTGAACGGTATCTGTGCTAATTTCAAACTCTGGTTTTATGCATCACCCCACCTCTCCTTTCCCCTTAAGCTGACATAAGTGTGTTTTCTAAATGTGAGACACTGTTCTGTTCTGTAATTCATTTCTTGTGCAGCCATATTTACCCTCCCTCTATAAGTGATATCTTATGATATGTTTCTTTTTCTGTTTGACTTATTTCAAGTAGTATTATCGGACCTAAATCCACTCTTTATCCTTCTACTAGCCTTATTACATTGATTTCATGGTGAAGAGATATTCCATTGTACATAAGTACCACATCTTCTTTATCCATTGTTCTCTTTCCTGGGATATTTAAGGTGTACTGAAGTTGAGGTTCTTGTAAACAGAGTAGCCCTAAACTGTGGTGTGCTTGTGTCTTGTTGATTTTTAGACTTCCCTAGATATACTCCCATGATTGGAAGTGTCCTATGCTCTGTAGCTCTGTTTTTTAGATGATTTAGGAACCACCATACACTTCTCCAGAGTGGCTCTCGGCAGTTCACACACTGCCCATCAGCGTATAAAGGCTCCCTGTTACTCCATGGCCTGTCCTGCATTTCTGGTTTTTACAATTTTTTAGGATGGCCCTTTTGACCGGTGGGAAGTGAGACTTCTTTGTTGTGCACATTTGCATTGCTTGCTTGCTTCGTTGCCCATAAAGTGCGTATGCGTTTTTTCCTGGATATAATCAGGAAAAAACGCATACGCCCTTTTGGGCCAACTGCATCATTGTCGAAATTCTGCCGCTTTTCATGTGCGTTAAAGACGAGTCCAATCTATCTCTTGAAATCTGTTTCTTGCAATTCTGTCTTGCATTCAGATCCTCTTCTTTGCCTTACCTCAACATATTTTTGGACGTTAGTTTTCATTTATAACTCTGCAGGTTTGTGAATTGCAGTGACCCTGAGCTCCATTTTTTAAGTTGTTCTTTTGTGAGCTGGCCTCAAACCCACAGGATTGCTTCAGGCCCTATTTTGGCTCCGGCGAGGCAGGCTGAGCCTTTCTTTAATTCTTATTCTTAATGGGAAATTAGAGTGATATGTGCCCGTCCAAACCCCTACAACTATTTTCTCATTGGTTCCCCCTCTTCCCGTTCATCCTCCTCACAATTTGCAAAATGTGTGAAACAGAAGTTTAAATGTGCTGATTCTCCAAGTGGGGAGATTCTAAGTAGCGTGGCTGGAATGGTGAACAGGAGCACCAGGAGAGGATAAATGAGGTGCATTTTAGACACATCTCCCGATCACATGGTGTACAGTCCTCTGGGTTTTCCATGCATGTTTTAGCTATAGGAAGATCCCTTGAACCTGCAGATTTGGGACCCATTGAATGGGTACCAGGTAGTATTACTTTAAAGGGTGTGCATTTCCTCACCCAACCTCACATTTCTCTTAGCGCAAACAGTTTCCAGCCTTATGTCTCATCCTGCTGTGGGTCTAGATGTGTTCAATCCATGTTGCATCACCGTCCCTGAGGAAAAGTTGTAAGAGGTTTTCTCTGTCTCTCTGTCGTTTATTTTTTTCAATTTATTACTATATTGGTTACAGCTGATTTTCAAAGCTCTGTTTCTTGCTGCTGTACATCCACTTGATTCACGTACAGAGAGACATCAATAAATTCTTTTTCAGATTCTTACCAGTCGTATATATTCTTTTCCGGTGACTTGAGTGTGCTGAGTGCAGTTCTTTTAGCTACCGTGTAGGCCTTGTTGATTATCAGTTTGGTATTTGGAATGGTATCTTTGCTAATTTCAACCTCCTGGATGATGCCTCACCCCTCCCCACCTTTCCCGTTTAGCAGCCTTATGCGTGTTTTCTACATATTTGACTATGTTTTTGTTTTGTAATTTATTTCATGTGTAGCCATTTTGGATTCCACCTTTAAGTGATATCTTATGATATGTGTCTTTTTCTTTTTGAATTCTGTCACTTAGAATGATCATACGTAACTCCTCCGGAGTTGTTACAACTGGCCATATTTCATTGATTTCCAGGCTGAATAATATTCCACTCTACCTAAGTACCACATCTCTATCCATTTTTTCCCTCCAGAGACATTTAAGTTATATCCTAGTCGAGGATCTTTTAAACAGAGAGGGGGTAAACATTGGGGTGCCTGTGTCCTCTCGATTTTTGTTTTTCCCAAGATATACGCCCATGAGTGCAAGTGCCCTATGCTCTGTAGCTCATTTTTTAGATGCTTTAGTAAACACAATACACTTCTCCAGAATGGCCGTTGGCAATATACATTTCCACTATAAGTCTCACAGGGCTCCCTCTTCTCGTTGCCCTGTCCTGCATTTCTGTTGTTTACGCTTTATGAGGATGGCTCTTCTGACTGATGCGAAGTGATATCTTTTGTAGTATTGACTTCCAGTGCCCACCTGTTTGGTTGGCTAAAAAAGTGTATGCCCTTTTCTTGAATATATACAGAAAAAAACGCATACACCCTTTTTGGCCAACTGCAATGTTGGCAATGTTCAGCTCCTTTTCTTGTGCTTAATGGCGAGTCCTTTCTACCTCCTCAAATCCCTTTCCTGCCATTCTCCCTTGCTTACAAGTCCTTTTCTCTGACTTTCCTCAAGACATTTTTCAGTGATGGATATTTTCAACTCTGCAGTTTTGTGAATTTTACTGCCCCTGAGTTCCATTGTTCAACTTGTGTTTATGGGAACTGGCCACAAAGCAGCGGGATTTCCTCAAGCCCTATACTGTTTCCATGGGCAACCCTAGCCTTTGGTCAATTCGTCTTCCTGATTGGAAATTAGAGTGACATGTGCCTGTCTGAACACCTAGGACTTGTCTCTCATTGTTCCTCATCCTTCCGCTTCATCCTCTGGACAAATTCCAAACTGTACGCAACAGGATGTTGACAGTGCTGACATCTCCAAGTGGGGAGACTGTTAGTAAAGACGCTGGAGGGGTGAACCCGAGCACCAGGAGATGAGGAGATGAGATGCCTTTTCCAAACTCTTCCCGATCAGACGGTATACCATCCTCTGGGTGTGACAGACATGTTTTAGCAGTAGGAAGAGTCCCATTCATGTAAGGAGAACACCAGGGCTTTTTCAAAATCAGTGTCTCCCCGAAACCCAAACTGGGGAAGTTTTTAAGCTACGGCTACACATATGTTCATTAAGGGCCTTGGGAAGTAGGCAGAGTCCAAACTTTAGATGATTGAAGTCTTCAGGGTCAGAAGCACTCACCACCAGCTTCCCTTAGGCTACACTTTAACTATCATTGATAGATGATGTCAATAAAAATATCTATTCTTTTTCAGATTATTTCCCCTTATAGGTTATTGCAAAATGTTGAGTGTAGTTCCCTGTGCTATACAGTAGTTCCTTGTTGATGATCTATTTTATACATAGCAGTGTGTATGTGTTAATCCCAAACTGTTAATTTATCCCTCCTCCCACCTTTCCCCTTTGGTAATAATAAATTATAAGATTTTATACTTCTCAGAAATGGGGGAGCTGAAAGAGAGGTATCATTTTCAATGGAAAAGCATTTAAAACAAGATTGAAGGTTTAACCAAGATTATTAGATGTACATCCTTGGAAAGAAATCACTTAGTTTCTCTAATATTGATCCTGACAAATAAGACAAACCTTTTCACTGAACTTGCTTATAAAAAGTGATGGAAATATCAAATGGAAGTGTTAGAAACATCTTATTTTACCCGAGCCTTATACACTGTTCTATGTTAACTACAGTTTGGCTCACACATCTGTTCATTGAGGTTACAATAGTCTCAATTTCTGTTACTGATCCTCCAGAGTGGACCCCAACAAGTGTCCCCCTGCCCAGTGTCATTGGGGCCAACAGATCGAGACTGAGTTTGGTTCACAAGCAAAGGAAACTTTATATTTTGATCAGAGAATGGAGAGGTGAGAGCATGCACTACCCCGTGGGCTGTGGGCTGGGCTGCTGTGTAGAGATCCTGTCAGAGTCAGTGGGAGGGAGGGAGGCGGCGGAGCTCTCGAGGGCCGGGTTGGCTGTAGCTCAGGCTCTATATCGTGGAGTCTGCACTGGGCCCCAGGAGCTGAGGTGTCGACCCAGCCATTCTGCACTAGGAAATCTGGTCTGAAGTGCCGGGTGTGGAACCTCTGCATGCGGGACCCTAGGAGCACGTGAAATTAGACAAAGCACAAAGGATAAAAAAGGTTAGACTTGACTTTATTGCCCAGATTCTATTTTTATCTCCCAGGGATTTTTAATGGGCTTTGCTGGGGACAAACCCCTCCTCTGCCTTTTGTCCCGTTCCTCATTCTTGGAGTGCTGAGGGTGCAGACCCTTCTTCTGTAACTGCTGAGTGCTGAGTTGGGAGCCCTCATACCCTGGGGCGAGGGTCAGAGCTTCTCCCCAGCAGCCTCCCGGTGACGTTGATTGTCCCCAGGACCCCTGCCTCCCTGCTCGTCCACCTGAGCACCAGCATTGGAAGTGTTATAGATTCTAATGACCTTTAAGGGTCCAGGAAAGAGATGTGCAGAGACGCTGTGGGGGCCGGTTTCACCCCGCCCCACATTTGTTCAGCCACTTTAGGCTGACCGTTTCTGCCAGCCTAGATGCTCTGACCAGTAGTCTGCGCTTTCTTCAATTAGGCCCCTGAATTAACGTACAAACAGCACCAGGTGTCAGAGCCCTGCCCGCTCAACTCCCAGACAGTCCAGGGTCAGTGGTGATCAAGGACCATGATGGCTACTGAGTCAACAGCCTTTTGAAGTAAACAGGAGTCCAGCCGGTCTTATTGGCCACCATCATCACGGTGTCTGTAGGCTTTTCTATGGTGACAGTGTGGTATACTGTTCCCCCGCCAAGATTATTAGCTCCCCTCTGGGTGCAGTAAGTCCTGCAAGCAGTAGTCTACTCTTTTGGGACACACCCTTGTTGTTTTATGAGAGAAACTCCAGGTCAAGTGATGTTCACACGAGTCGTCATGGTGCCCTGTTGCCCCCGGTTATCTCTCTGGATGTTGGAGTTGGAGGGCCTCCTCACTCGAGGTCGGTGTGCCCACGGAGCGAACCCTGCAACTTCAGGGCATGGTTGGTGGTTAGGATCACCACGTGGGGTCCTTTTCCCTTAGGAGGGAGGTGGCCTTTTGGGCTGCTGATTTCCAGGTTTTTAGATACCGCCAGTATCTTGGCCAGATGTGGCAGTGGGCCAAGCCCCTTGGTGACCGTAGTTTATCCTACCTGGATGGCATTCTTGCATTGTTCCATTTCAAGTGGTCCCAGTTTTTGCACTAATTCTCCAATGGCGATTCACCTTTCACCGGGAATGTAAAGGTCAAAGGGTTTAGCTAAATTAGGGAGTTCCAGGGCAAGGGTCTGAATTGACTGCTCTTTCCATTCTTGAAAGGCCACTTCTGGATTCTATTCAAAAGGATCATCATCTTTTCCTTTCAGTGTTTCATATAGAGGCCCAGCTAGTAGACTGTAGTTAGGGATCCAGAAGCAGCAAACCCTGGCCTCCCCAGGAACCCCTAAGCTGTCTTCTAGTTTTAGAAAGGGGTAAGGCTGAAAATGGTTTCTTCCCTTTCCTGGGATGGGCTTCTCTGACCTTCTGTGAGAATGAAGCCCAGGCAGGTCACCGCAGTCTGTGATATTTGAGCTTTTTCTTGGACAACTTCTATCCTTTATTGGCTTGGTAGTTCAGAGGTCCTCCTTAGTAGGGCTGGCGATCAGAATGTCGTCTGCATATTGAAGGAGGGTTTCCTTTTCCAGAGGTAGAACTTTTAGGTCTTTAGCTAAGCTTTCCCCAAAGACGGTGTGGGAATTTTTGCACCCTTGGGTCCAGACGGCCCGGAAGTATTGTTTTAGTTGTATGTTGAGTCCTGCCACTCACAAGCCAAAATTTCTTGTGACTCTGGGACTAATGGAATACAAAAGAAGGCATCATTGAAGACTAATACAGAATACCATGTCCTGGTGGTTGGTAGAATGACCAGCAGGGTGTAGGAATTAGGAGCAGCTGGAGGTATATCCTCGGTGGCTTCACTGACTGTCCTGACATCCTTTACCAGGTCCCCAGCAGCCCATGGGGCTCTCGTGGTCAGACCAATCCCAGAATATGGAGCTCACCTGGGCAGGTACCCCACCCCCACCCCAGCCCACGGGGCTCTCGTGGTCAGGCCCCTCCCAGGATACAGAGCTACCCTTGCAGGTACCGTGGCAGGGCTGGGCACACAGGAACCGTGCACATAGCCCTCATTGCAGAGCACCCCCAGCTCACCTGTCGCTCAGAGCTGACACAGAGCACCTCAGAGCAGGACTTGAACTAACAAACAGCAGCTGCGACAGGTCTGTGACCCTGGGCATCACTCCGTGAGGCCTCCCTCCACCTGGTCTTCCAGAGACTTCCACTGCACCCGGGGCACCAGGCCTCTGTCTCCAACCACCACCCACCCCTCCTCTCCCTGACTCCTGGGTTCCTCTCATTAGGAGAGGGTTTTCTTGAAGTTGTCTCCCACTCATGGGCCAGATAAAATGATTAGAAAACAAGCCAAAGCTGCAGCCCCTTGTCTATCCTGACTCTCAGGAGCCCACACCTGTTCCTTGGACCTGGCCGGTTCAGCAAGTTCCATTTTCTGCAACTGTGAGCCCCTGAGGGGTGATGATTGGCTGACCTGGGCAGCCTTACCGTGCCGGCCAGCCCTCCCCAGGTGTGCCTGGGTTGAGATCAATATAAATACCACTCCAGGCAGCAAGAGCCCCTGCAGCCGTGCCTGACGCCATTTTCTCTGCCCTGTCAGCAGTCTCGGGGCTGGGCTGGTGGGAGGGAGTGAGAGGCCACGGCTTTGTGGGTGGCCCAGTGTGAGTGGGGCTCTGCTGGACTTTCTGCAGCAGTTGCCAGGCTGCCACCTGCTAAAGAAGAGGATGTGTCACCCATACCTGCTGCTGGAATTTCTCCCTGGGCAGAGGTGAGGAAGGAAAAAAGCAGTGGGGGCAGGGACAGGACGGGTATCTCAGGCAGGGAAATGGAAATCTTCCAGAAGAGCACCCAGGGCCAGGACCATCCTGGCTGGCCTGCAGGCACCAAAGTCGGCCGGCATGCTGTCACTCGTGTGGCTCTATGGCCCTTCCTCTAGGCTTTCAAGTCCTTGTATATATTCAGGTGTTTTACCTGGGACGGGTGGGAATAGTTCAGCAGCAACTGGCCTGGGGCTCAGCTCACGTTTACTCACAGATGCCTCGGCACGGTGCCCCAGCTTTGCAATGAGGACGCTTGTTGCGTGGGGGCTGCTGGCTGAATGGGAGACGATTCCCCACCACTGACCAACTTCAGAATTGTTTACAACTGGAGCAAGTGCCCTGATACGGTTTTCCTCTGTGGAACTGGTGGGTTCTGTGTTTTTTTCTCTTTTTCGTTTTTGGTTCAAGGTAGATTTTATTCCTCTTTTTTGTATTTACAGATATAAGCATGGAAATAATTTATTCATATAAATACATGTATGTGCAGGGAATAATTGTTTTTTCTGTTTTATTTTTTAAATTTTATTTCTTTTTAATTTTGAATTTTATTTTATATTTTTATACAGCAGGTTCTTATTGGTTATCTATTTTATACATATAAATGTATACATGCCAATCCCAGTCTCTCAACTCCTCCCACCACCACCCCCCCAACAGCTTTCCCCCCTTGTTGTCCATACGTTTGTTGTCTACATCTGTTGCTCTGTTTATGCCTTGCAAAATGGTTAATCTGTACAGTTTTTCTAGGTTCCACATATATGCATGAATATACAAGATTTGTTTTTCTCTTTCTGACTTACTTCACTCTGTATGACAGTCTCTAGATCCATCGACGTCTCTACAAATGACCCAATTTCATTCCTTTTCATGGCTTAGTAATATTCCATTTGATATATGTACCACAGCTTTATGCATTCGTCTGTCTGTGGGCATTTAGGTTGCTTCCATTACCTCGATATTGTAAATAGTGATGCAATGAACATTGCGGTGAATGACTCTTTTTGATTTATGGTTTTGTCTGGGTATATGTCCAGTACTGGGATTGCTGTATCATATGGTAATTCTATTGTTAGTTTCTTAAGAAATTCCATATTGTTCTCCATAATGACTGTATCAATTTATATTCCCAACAATAGTGGAAGAGGGTTCCTTTTCTCCACACCCTTTCCAGCATTTTCTGTTTGTAGATTTTCTATGATGCCTATTCTACCAGGTGTGAGGTGATACCTCATTGTTGAATCCATTTTGTTGAGCAAGGGGTAGGTCTTGTCTATTACATACTTGGCTTATGGAACGGTATCTGTGCTAATTTCAAACTCTGCTTTTATGCAGCACCCCAACTCACCTTCCCCCTTAAGCAAGCATAAGTTGGTTTTCTAAATTTGAGACCCTGTTCTGTTTTGTAATTCAGTTCATGTGTAGCCAAGTTCACATTCCGTGTATTAGTGATACCTTATGATGTTTCTTTTTCTGTGTGACTTATTTCACTTAGAATCATCGTGCCTCAATCCACTCATTATGCTGGTACGGGCCTGGTGACATAGATTTCATTGCTGAGTGGTATTCTGTTGTACATAAGTACCGCAACTTCTTTATCCATTATTTGCTCTCTGGCATATTTAACTTGTGCCGCAGAAGAGATTCCTGTAAAAAGAGCCGTCCCAAATTTTGGGGTGGCTGTGTCTTTTTGATTTTAATTTCCCTAAGCTATAGGACCATAAGTGGAAGTGCCCTAGGCTCTGTTGCTTTGTTTTTTAGATGTTTCAGGAAACACCATACACTTCTACAGAGCGTCTGTTGGCAATTTACATCCCGCCCATCAGCATAACAAGGCTCCCAGTTCTCCATGGCCTGTCCTGCCTTTCTGGATTTTACACTTTTTTCAGATGGCCCTTTTGACCGGGGGGAAGTGAGACTTCATTGTAGTGCAGATTTCCTTTGCAAGCTTGCTTGGTTGGCCAAAAAGGGCGTATGCGTTTTTTCCTGAATATATTCAGGAAAATACGCATACGCCCTTTTTGGCCAAGTGCATCATTGTGGACGCTCTGCCTCTTTTCCTGTGTTTTAAATGCAATCCAATTCCGATTCCTCCTGAAATCGGTTTCCTGCAATTCTGCCCCGCATTCAAGTCCTCTTGGCAGCCCTACTTCAGTATATTTTTGGACAATAGCTGTCATTTATAAATCTGCAGGTTTGTGAATTACAGTGCCCCTGAGCTCCTTTCTTCAACTCGCTTTCTTGTGAGCTGGCCACAACACCGCAGGATTGCTTCAGGCCCTAATCTGGTTCCGGCACGGCATGCTGAGCCTTTGGTTTATTCCTCTTCCCTGTGGGAAATGAGAGTTAAATTTGCCCGTCCAGACACCTCCAGCTAGTCTCTCATTGGTTCTCCCTATTCCTGTTCATCTTCCGCAGAAATTGCAAACTGGACCAAACAGGAGGTTAAAGGGACTGACTCTCCAAGTCAGGGAGAGTGTTAGTAAAGCGTCTGGAATGTTGCACCCGAGTACAAGGGAACGAAAAGTGAGACACATTTGAACACGTTTCTCGATCACACGGTGGATCATACTCTGGGTTCCACATGCATGTTTTAGCTGAAGGAAGAATCCCTTAAACCTGGAGAGTTGAGACCCATGGAATGGGTACCATGCAATATGACTTCAAATGGTCTGCATTTGCTCACCGAACCTCACCAATCTTATGAGCCCCAAGTGTCCAGCCTTATGTGTCACCCAGCTCTGGGTGTAGATATGGTAAATGCACGTTGCATCAGAAGCCTTGAATGAATTACTTAAATATTGCTCTCTATTTCACTGTCATTGTGTTTTGTTTAAGAAATTTATTTTTAATATGGGATTTAGCTGATTTTCACTGCTTTAATGCCGCTGTACACACTCTTGATTCTCTTACAGAGATATATAAATCCATAGCTTTTATGATTCTTACTAGTCAGGTATATTCCTAGGCGTTGAATATGGGGTGTTGAGTCCATTTCGTTGAGCAAGGAGTAGCTCTTGTCTATTCCATATTTGGCTTATAGAACTTTATCTGTGCTCATTTCAATCTCTGGTTTTATGCAGCACCCCAACTCACCTTTCCCCTTAAGCAAGCATAAGTTGGTTTTCTACATTTGAGACCCTGTTCTGTTTTGGACTTCAGTTCCTGTGTAGCCAAGTTTACATTCCATGTATTAGTGATATCTTATGATGTTTCTTTTTCTGTGTGACTTATTTCAGTTAGATTCATCGTACTTAATCCACTCATTATGCTGCTACGGGCCTGATGACATAGATTTCATTGCTGAGTGATATTGCATTGTACGTAAGTACCACAACTTCTTTATCCATTTTTCACTTTCTGCGATATTGAACTTGTACCATATATGAGCTTCTTGTAAACAGAGCCATCCCAAACTTTGGGGTGGCTGTGTCTTTTTGATTTTAATTTCCCTAAACTATAGGACCATAAGTGGAAGTGCCCTAGGCTCTGTTGCTTTGTTTTTTAGATGTTTCAGGAAACACCATACACTTCTCCAGAGTGGCTGTTGGCAATTTACATCCCGCCCATCAGCATAAGAAGGCTCCCACTTCTCCATGGCCTGTCGTGCCTTTATGGATTTTACACTTTTTTCAGATGGCCCTTTTGACCAGGGGGAAGTGAGACTTCATTGTAGTGCAGATTTCCTTTGCAAGCTTGCTTGGTTGGCCAAAAAGTGTGTATGCGTTTTTTCCTGACTATATTCAGGAAAAAACGCATACGCCCTTTTTGGCCAAGTGCATCATTGTCGAGGTTCTGACTCTCTTCATATGTTTTCAGTGCAATTCCATTCTACCTCCTGAAATCGGTTTCCTGCAATTCTGCCTTGCTTTCAATGCTTCTTCATAGCCTTACCTCAATATATTTTTTGAAAATAGTTGGCCTTTATAACTCTGCAGGTTTTTGAATTGCAGTGGCCCTTAGTTCCATTTTTCAGCTCTTATTTTTGTGATCTTGCCCCATAACCACAGGATTCCTTGAAGCTCTATTCTTCTTCTGGGGCACCTTGCTGTGCCTTTGGTTAATTCTTCTTAGTGATGTGAAATTAGAGTGACATGTGCCCATTGAAACCGCTACAGCTAGTTTCTCACGGGTTCCCCCTATTCCCATTCATCCTCTGCACTAACTGCAGACTGTGCGATACCAGAACTTAAAGGCATTGACTCCATGTGGGGATGGTTTATTGAACGGTATCTGTGCTAATTTCAAACTCTGGTTTTATGCATCACCCCACCTCTCCTTTCCCCTTAAGCTGACATAAGTGTGTTTTCTAAATGTGAGACACTGTTCTGTTCTGTAATTCATTTCTTGTGCAGCCATATTTACCCTCCCTCTATAAGTGATATCTTATGATATGTTTCTTTTTCTGTTTGACTTATTTCAAGTAGTATTATCGGACCTAAATCCACTCTTTATCCTTCTACTAGCCTTATTACATTGATTTCATGGTGAAGAGATATTCCATTGTACATAAGTACCACATCTTCTTTATCCATTGTTCTCTTTCCTGGGATATTTAAGGTGTACTGAAGTTGAGGTTCTTGTAAACAGAGTAGCCCTAAACTGTGGTGTGCTTGTGTCTTGTTGATTTTTAGACTTCCCTAGATATACTCCCATGATTGGAAGTGTCCTATGCTCTGTAGCTCTGTTTTTTAGATGATTTAGGAACCACCATACACTTCTCCAGAGTGGCTCTCGGCAGTTCACACACTGCCCATCAGCGTATAAAGGCTCCCTGTACTCCATGGCCTGTCCTGCATTTCTGGTTTTTACAATTTTTTAGGATGGCCCTTTTGACCGGTGGGAAGTGAGACTTCTTTGTTGTGCACATTTGCATTGCTTGCTTGCTTCCTTGCCCATAAAGTGCGTATGCGTTTTTTCCTGGATATAATCAGGAAAAAACGCATACGCCCTTTTGGGCCAACTGCATCATTGTCGAAATTCTGCCGCTTTTCATGTGCGTTAAAGACGAGTCCAATCTATCTCTTGAAATCTGTTTCTTGCAATTCTGTCTTGCATTCAGATCCTCTTCTTTGCCTTACCTCAACATATTTTTGGACGTTAGTTTTCATTTATAACTCTGCAGGTTTGTGAATTGCAGTGACCCTGAGCTCCATTTTTTAAGTTGTTCTTTTGTGAGCTGGCCTCAAACCCGCAGGATTGCTTCAGGCCCTATTTTGGCTCCGGCGAGGCAGGCTGAGCCTTTCTTTAATTCTTATTCTTAATGGGAAATTAGAGTGATATGTGCCCGTCCAAACCCCTACAACTATTCTCTCATTGGTTCCCCCTCTTCCCGTTCATCCTCCTCACAATTTGCAAAATGTGTGAAACAGAAGTTTAAATGTGCTGATTCTCCAAGTGGGGAGATTCTAAGTAGCGTGGCTGGAATGGTGAACAGGAGCACCAGGAGAGGATAAATGAGGTGCATTTTAGACACATCTCCCGATCACATGGTGTACAGTCCTCTGGGTTTTCCATGCATGTTTTAGCTATAGGAAGATCCCTTGAACCTGCAGATTTGGGACCCATTGAATGGGTACCAGGTAGTATTACTTTAAAGGGTGTGCCTTTCCTCACCCAACCTCACATTTCTCTTAGCGCAAACAGTTTCCAGCCTTATGTCTCATCCTGCTGTGGGTCTAGATGTGTTCAATCCATGTTGCATCACCGTCCCTGAGGAAAAGTTGTAAGAGGTTTTCTCTGTCTCTCTGTCGTTTATTTTTTTCAATTTATTACTATATTGGTTACAGCTGATTTTCAAAGCTCTGTTTCTTGCTGCTGTACATCCACTTGATTCACGTACAGAGAGACATCAATAAATTCTTTTTCAGATTCTTACCAGTCGTATATATTCTTTTCCGGTGACTTGAGTGTGCTGAGTGCAGTTCTTTTAGCTACCGTGTAGGCCTTGTTGATTATCAGTTTGGTATTTGGAATGGTATCTTTGCTAATTTCAACCTCCTGGATGATGCCTCACCCCTCCCCACCTTTCCCGTTTAGCAGCCTTATGCGTGTTTTCTACATATTTGACTATGTTTTTGTTTTGTAATTTATTTCATGTGTAGCCATTTTGGATTCCACCTTTAAGTGATATCTTATGATATGTGTCTTTTTCTTTTTGAATTCTGTCACTTAGAATGATCATACGTAACTCCTCCGGAGTTGTTACAACTGGCCATATTTCATTGATTTCCAGGCTGAATAATATTCCACTCTACCTAAGTACCACATCTCTATCCATTTTTTCCCTCCAGAGACATTTAAGTTATATCCTAGTCGAGGATCTTTTAAACAGAGAGGGGGTAAACATTGGGGTGCCTGTGTCCTCTCGATTTTTGTTTTTCCCAAGATATACGCCCATGAGTGCAAGTGCCCTATGCTCTGTAGCTCATTTTTTAGATGCTTTAGTAAACACAATACACTTCTCCAGAATGGCCGTTGGCAATATACATTTCCACTATAAGTCTCACAGGGCTCCCTCTTCTCATTGCCCTGTCCTGCATTTCTGTTGTTTACGCTTTATGAGGATGGCTCTTCTGACTGATGCGAAGTGATATCTTTTGTAGTATTGACTTCCAGTGCCCACCTGTTTGCTTGGCTAAAAAAGTGTATGCCCTTTTCTTGAATATATACAGAAAAAAACGCATACACCCTTTTTGGCCAACTGCAATGTTGGCAATGTTCAGCTCCTTTTCTTGTGCTTAATGGCGAGTCCTTTCTACCTCCTCAAATCCCTTTCCTGCCATTCTCCCTTGCTTACAAGTCCTTTTCTCTGACTTTCCTCAAGACATTTTTCAGTGATGGATATTTTCAACTCTGCAGTTTTGTGAATTTTACTGCCCCTGAGTTCCATTGTTCAACTTGTGTTTATGGGAACTGGCCACAAAGCAGCGGGATTTCCTCAAGCCCTATACTGTTTCCATGGGCAACCCTAGCCTTTGGTCAATTCGTCTTCCTGATTGGAAATTAGAGTGACATGTGCCTGTCTGAACACCTAGGACTTGTCTCTCATTGTTCCTCATCCTTCCGCTTCATCCTCTGGACAAATTCCAAACTGTACGCAACAGGATGTTGACAGTGCTGACATCTCCAAGTGGGGAGACTGTTAGTAAAGACGCTGGAGGGGTGAACCCGAGCACCAGGAGATGAGGAGATGAGATGCCTTTTCCAAACTCTTCCCGATCAAACGGTATACCATCCTCTGGGTGTGACAGACATGTTTTAGCAGTAGGAAGAGTTCCATTCATGTAAGGAGAACACCAGGGCTTTTTCAAAATCAGTGTCTCCCCGAAACCCAAACTGGGGAAGTTTTTAAGCTACGGCTACACATATGTTCATTAAGGGCCTTGGGAAGTAGGCAGAGTCCAAACTTTAGATGATTGAAGTCTTCAGGGTCAGAAGCACTCACCACCAGCTTCCCTTAGGCTACACTTTAACTATCATTGATAGATGATGTCAATAAAAATATCTATTCTTTTTCAGATTATTTCCCCTTATAGGTTATTGCAAAATGTTGAGTGTAGTTCCCTGTGCTATACAGTAGTTCCTTGTTGATGATCTATTTTATACATAGCAGTGTGTATGTGTTAATTCCAAACTGTTAATTTATCCCTCCTCCCACCTTTCCTCTTTGGTAATAATAAATTATAAGATTTTATACTTCTCAGAAATGGGGGAGCTGAAAGAGAGGTATCATTTTCAATGGAAAAGCATTTAAAACAAGATTGAAGGTTTAACCAAGATTATTAGATGTACACCCTTGGAAAGAAATCACTTCGTTTCTCTAATATTGATCTGACAAATAAGACAAACCTTTTCACTGAACTTGCTTATAAAAAGTGATGGAAATATCAAATGGAAGTGTTAAAAACATCTTATTTTACCCGAGCCTTATACACTGTTCTATGTTAACTACAGTTTGGCTCACACATCTGTTCATTGAGGTTACAATAGTCTCAATTTCTGTTACTGATCCTCCAGAGTGGACCCCAACAAGTGTCCCCCTGCCCAGTGTCATTGGGGCCAACAGATCGAGACTGAGTTTGGTTCACAAGCAAAGGAAACTTTATATTTTGATCAGAGAATGGAGAGGTGAGAGCATGCACTACCCCGTGGGCTGTGGGCTGGGCTGCTGTGTAGAGATCCTGTCAGAGCCAGTGGGAGGGAGGGAGGCGGCGGAGCTCTTGAGGGCCGGGTTGGCTGTAGCTCAGGCTCTATATCGTGGAGTCTGCACTGGGCCCCAGGAGCTGAGGTGTCGACCCAGCCATTCTGCACTAGGAAATCTGGTCTGAAGTGCCGGGTGTGGAACCTCTGCATGCGGGACCCTAGGAGCACGTGAAATTAGACAAAGCACAAAGGATAAAAAAGGTTAGACTTGACTTTATTGCCCAGATTCTATTTTTATCTCCCAGGGATTTTTAATGGGCTTTGCTGGGGACAAACCCCTCCTCTGCCTTTTGTCCCGTTCCTCATTCTTGGAGTGCTGAGGGTGCAGACCCTTCTTCTGTAACTGCTGAGTGCTGAGTTGGGAGCCCTCATACCCTGGGGCGAGGGTCAGAGCTTCTCCCCAGCAGACTCCCGGTGACGTTGATTGTCCCCAGGACCCCTGCCTCCCTGCTCGTCCACCCGAGCACCAGCATTGGAAGTGTTATAGATTCTAATGACCTTTAAGGGTCCAGGAAAGAGATGTGCAGAGACGCTGTGGGGGCCGGTTTCACCCCGCCCCACATTTGTTCGGCCACCTTAGGCTGACCGTTTCTGCCAGCCTAGATGCTCTGACCAGTAGTCTGCGCTTTCTTCAATTAGGCCCCTGAATTAACGTACAAACAGCACCAGGTGTCAGAGCCCTGCCCGCTCAACTCCCAGACAGTCCAGGGTCAGTGGTGATCAAGGACCATGATGGCTACTGAGTCAACAGCCTTTTGAAGTAAACAGGAGTCCAGCCGGTCTTATTGGCCACCATCATCACGGTGTCTGTAGGCTTTTCTATGGTGACAGTGTGGTATACTGTTCCCCCGCCAAGATTATTAGCTCCCCTCTGGGTGCAGTAACTCCTGCAAGCAGTAGTCTACTCTTTTGGGACACACCCTTGTTGTTTTATGAGAGAAACTCCAGGTCAAGTGATGTTCACACGAGTCGTCATTGTGCCCTGTTGCCCCCGGTTATCTCTCTGGATGTTGGAGTTGGAGGGCCTCCTCACTCGAGGTCGGTGTGCCCACGGAGCGAACCCTGCAACTTCAGGGCATGGTTGGTGGTTAGGATCACCACGTGGGGTCCTTTTCCCTTAGGAGGGAGGTGGCCTTTTGGGCTGCTGATTTCCAGGTTTTTAGATACCGCCAGTATCTTGGCCAGATGTGGCAGTGGGCCAAGCCCCTTTGTGACCGTAGTTTATCCTACCTGGATGGCATTCTTGCATTGTTCCATTTCAAGTGGTCCCAGTTTTTGCACTAATTCTCCAATGGCGATTCACCTTTCACCGGGAATGTAAAGGTCAAAGGGTTTAGCTAAATTAGGGAGTTCCAGGGCAAGGGTCTGAATTGACTGCTCTTTCCATTCTTGAAAGGCCACTTCTGGATTCTATTCCAAAGGATCATCATCTTTTCCTTTCAGTGTTTCATATAGAGGCCCAGCTAGTAGACTGTAGTTAGGGATCCAGAAGCAGCAAACCCTGGCCTCCCCAGGAACCCCTAAGCTGTCTTCTAGTTTTAGAAAGGGGTAAGGCTGAAAATGGTTTCTTCCCTTTCCTGGGATGGGCTTCTCTGACCTTCTGTGAGAATGAAGCCCAGGCAGGTCACCGCAGTCTGTGATATTTGAGCTTTTTCTTGGACAACTTCTATCCTTTATTGGCTTGGTAGTTCAGAGGTCTCCTTAGTAGGGCTGGCGATCAGAATGTCATCTGCATATTGAAGGAGGGTTTCCTTTTCCAGAGGTAGAACTTTTAGGTCTTTAGCTAAGCTTTCCCCAAAGACGGTGTGGGAATTTTTGCACCCTTGGGGCCAGACGGCCCGGAAGTATTGTTTTAGTTGTATGTTGAGTCCTGCCACTCACAAGCCAAAATTTCTTGTGACTCTGGGACTAATGGAATACAAAAGAAGGCATCATTGAAGACTAATACAGAATACCATGTCCTGGTGGTTGGTAGAATGACCAGCAGGGTGTAGGAATTAGGAGCAGCTGGAGGTATATCCTCGGTGGCTTCACTGACTGTCCTGACATCCTTTACCAGGTCCCCAGCAGCCCATGGGGCTCTCGTGGTCAGACCAATCCCAGAATATGGAGCTCACCTGGGCAGGTACCCCACCCCCACCCCAGCCCACGGGGCTCTCGTGGTCAGGCCCCTCCCAGGATACAGAGCTACCCTTGCAGGTACCGTGGCAGGGCTGGGCACACAGGAACCGTGCACATAGCCCTCATTGCAGAGCACCCCCAGCTCACCTGTCGCTCAGAGCTGACACAGAGCACCTCAGAGCAGGACTTGAACTAACAAACAGCAGCTGCGACAGGTCTGTGACCCTGGGCATCACTCCGTGAGGCCTCCCTCCACCTGGTCTTCCAGAGACTTCCACTGCACCCGGGACACCAGGCCTCTGTCTCCAACCACCACCCACCCCTCCTCTCCCTGACTCCTGGGTTCCTCTCATTAGGAGAGGGTTTTCTTGAAGTTGTCTCCCACTCATGGGCCAGATAAAATGATTAGAAAACAAGCCAAAGCTGCAGCCCCTTGTCTATCCTGACTCTCAGGAGCCCACACCTGTTCCTTGGACCTGGCCGGTTCAGCAAGTTCCATTTTCTGCAACTGTGAGCCCCTGAGGGGTGATGATTGGCTGACCTGGGCAGCCTTACCGTGCCGGCCAGCCCTCCCCAGGTGTGCCTGGGTTGAGATCAATATAAATACCACTCCAGGCAGCAAGAGCCCCTGCAGCCGTGCCTGACGCCATTTTCTCTGCCCTGTCAGCAGTCTCGGGGCTGGGCTGGTGGGAGGGAGTGAGAGGCCACGGCTTTGTGGGTGGCCCAGTGTGAGTGGGGCTCTGCTGGACTTTCTGCAGCAGTTGCCAGGCTGCCACCTGCTAAAGAAGAGGATGTGTCACCCATACCTGCTGCTGGAATTTCTCCCTGGGCAGAGGTGAGGAAGGAAAAAAGCAGTGGGGGCAGGGACAGGACGGGTATCTCAGGCAGGGAAATGGAAATCTTCCAGAAGAGCACCCAGGGCCAGGACCATCCTGGCTGGCCTGCAGGCACCAAATCGGCCGGCATGCTGTCACTCGTGTGGTTCTATGGCCCTTCCTCTAGGCTTTCAAGTCCTTGTATATATTCAGGTGTTTTACCTGGGACGGGTGGGAATAGCTCAGCAGCAACTGGCCTGGGGCTCAGCTCACGTTTACTCACAGATGCCTCGGCACGGTGCCCCAGCTTTGCAATGAGGACGCTTGTTGCGTGGGGGCTGCTGGCTGAATGGGAGACGATTCCCCACCACTGACCAACTTCAGAATTGTTTACAACTGGAGCAAGTGCCCTGATACGGTTTTCCTCTGTGTAACTGGTGGGTTCTGTGTTTTTTTCTCTTTTTCGTTTTTGGTTCAAGGTAGATTTTATTCCTCTTTTTTGTATTTACAGATATAAGCATGGAAATAATTTATTCATATAAATACATGTATGTGCAGGGAATAATTGTTTTTTCTGTTTTATTTTTTAAATTTTATTTCTTTTTAATTTTGAATTTTATTTTATATTTTTATACAGCAGGTTCTTATTGGTTATCTATTTTATACATATAAATGTATACATGCCAATCCCAGTCTCTCAACTCCTCCCACCACCACCCCCCCAACAGCTTTCCCCCCTTGTTGTCCATACGTTTGTTGTCTACATCTGTTGCTCTGTTTATGCCTTGCAAAATGGTTAATCTGTACAGTTTTTCTAGGTTCCACATATATGCATGAATATACAAGATTTGTTTTTCTCTTTCTGACTTACTTCACTCTGTATGACAGTCTCTAGATCCATCGACGTCTCTACAAATGACCCAATTTCATTCCTTTTCATGGCTTAGTAATATTCCATTTGATATATGTACCACAGCTTTATGCATTCGTCTGTCTGTGGGCATTTAGGTTGCTTCCATTACCTCGATATTGTAAATAGTGATGCAATGAACATTGCGGTGAATGACTCTTTTTGATTTATGGTTTTGTCTGGGTATATGTCCAGTACTGGGATTGCTGTATCATATGGTAATTCTATTGTTAGTTTCTTAAGAAATTCCATATTGTTCTCCATAATGACTGTATCAATTTATATTCCTAACAATAGTGGAAGAGGGTTCCTTTTCTCCACACCCTTTCCAGCATTTTTTGTTTGTAGATTTTCTATGATGCCTATTCTACCAGGTGTGAGGAGATACCTCATTGTTGAATCCATTTTGTTGAGCAAGGGGTAGGTCTTGTCTATTACATACTTGGCTTATGGAACGGTATCTGTGCTAATTTCAAACTCTGCTTTTATGCAGCACCCCAACTCACCTTCCCCCTTAAGCAAGCATAAGTTGGTTTTCTAAATTTGAGACCCTGTTCTGTTTTGTAATTCAGTTCATGTGTAGCCAAGTTCACATTCCGTGTATTAGTGATACCTTATGATGTTTCTTTTTCTGTGTGACTTATTTCACTTAGAATCATCGTGCCTCAATCCACTCATTATGCTGGTACGGGCCTGGTGACATAGATTTCATTGCTGAGTGGTATTCTGTTGTACATAAGTACCGCAACTTCTTTATCCATTATTTGCTCTCTGGCATATTTAACTTGTGCCGCAGAAGAGATTCCTGTAAAAAGAGCCGTCCCAAATTTTGGGGTGGCTGTGTCTTTTTGATTTTAATTTCCCTAAGCTATAGGACCATAAGTGGAAGTGCCCTAGGCTCTGTTGCTTTGTTTTTTAGATGTTCAGGAAACACCATACACTTCTACAGAGCGTCTGTTGGCAATTTACATCCCGCCCATCAGCATAACAAGGCTCCCAGTTCTCCATGGCCTGTCCTGCCTTTCTGGATTTTACACTTTTTTCAGATGGCCCTTTTGACCAGGGGAAAGTGAGACTTCATTGTAGTGCAGATTTCCTTTGCAAGCTTGCTTGGTTGGCCAAAAAGGGCGTATGCGTTTTTTCCTGAATATATTCAGGAAAATACGCATACGCCCTTTTTGGCCAAGTGCATCATTGTGGACGCTCTGCCTCTTTTCCTGTGTTTTAAATGCAATCCAATTCCGATTCCTCCTGAAATCGGTTTCCTGCAATTCTGCCCCGCATTCAAGTCCTCTTGGCAGCCCTACTTCAGTATATTTTTGGACAATAGCTGTCATTTATAAATCTGCAGGTTTGTGAATTACAGTGCCCCTGAGCTCCTTTCTTCAACTCGCTTTCTTGTGAGCTGGCCACAACACCGCAGGATTGCTTCAGGCCCTAATCTGGTTCCGGCACGGCATGCTGAGCCTTTGGTTTATTCCTCTTCCCTGTGGGAAATGAGAGTTAAATTTGCCCGTCCAGACACCTCCAGCTAGTCTCTCATTGGTTCTCCCTATTCCTGTTCATCTTCCGCAGAAATTGCAAACTGGGCCAAACAGGAGGTTAAAGGGACTGACTCTCCAAGTCAGGAGAGTGTTAGTAAAGCGTCTGGAATGTTGCACCCGAGTACAAGGGAACGAAAAGTGAGACACATTTGAACACGTTTCTCGATCACACGGTGGATCATACTCTGGGTTCCACATGCATGTTTTAGCTGAAGGAAGAATCCCTTAAACCTGGAGAGTTGAGACCCATGGAATGGGTACCATGCAATATGACTTCAAATGGTCTGCATTTGCTCACCGAACCTCACCAATCTTATGAGCCCCAAGTGTCCAGCCTTATGTGTCACCCAGCTCTGGGTGTAGATATGGTAAATGCACGTTGCATCAGAAGCCTTGATTGAATTACTTAAATATTGCTCTCTATTTCACTGTCATTGTGTTTTGTTTAAGAAATTTATTTTTAATATGGGATTTAGCTGATTTTCACTGCTTTAATGCCGCTGTACACACTCTTGATTCTCTTACAGAGATATATAAATCCATAGCTTTTATGATTCTTACTAGTCAGGTATATTCCTAGGCGTTGAATATGGGGTGTTGAGTCCATTTCGTTGAGCAAGGAGTAGCTCTTGTCTATTCCATATTTGGCTTATAGAACTTTATCTGTGCTCATTTCAATCTCTGGTTTTATGCAGCACCCCAACTCACCTTTCCCCTTAAGCAAGCATAAGTTGGTTTTCTACATTTGAGACCCTGTTCTGTTTTGGACTTCAGTTCCTGTGTAGCCAAGTTTACATTCCATGTATTAGTGATATCTTATGATGTTTCTTTTTCTGTGTGACTTATTTCAGTTAGAATCATCGTACTTAATCCACTCATTATGCTGCTACGGGCCTGATGACATAGATTTCATTGCTGAGTGATATTGCATTGTACGTAAGTACCACAACTTCTTTATCCATTTTTCACTTTCTGCGATATTGAACTTGTACCATATATGAGCTTCTTGTAAACAGAGCCATCCCAAACTTTGGGGTGGCTGTGTCTTTTTGATTTTAATTTCCCTAAACTATAGGACCATAAGTGGAAGTGCCCTAGGCTCTGTTTCTTTGTTTTTTAGATGTTTCAGGAAACACCATACACTTCTCCAGAGTGGCTGTTGGCAATTTACATCCCGCCCATCAGCATAAGAAGGCTCCCAGTTCTCCATGGCCTGTCGTGCCTTTATGGATTTTACACTTTTTTCAGATGGCCCTTTTGACCAGGGGAAAGTGAGACTTCATTGTAGTGCAGATTTCCTTTGCAAGCTTGCTTGGTTGGCCAAAAAGTGTGTATGCGTTTTTTCCTGACTATATTCAGGAAAAAACGCATACGCCCTTTTTGGCTAAGTGCATCATTGTTGAGGTTCTGACTCTCTTCATATGTTTTCAGTGCAATTCCATTCTACCTCCTGAAATCGGTTTCCTGCAATTCTGCCTTGCTTTCAATGCTTCTTCATAGCCTTACCTCAATATATTTTTTGAAAATAGTTGGCCTTTATAACTCTGCAGGTTTTGAATTGCAGTGGCCCTTAGTTCCATTTTTCAGCTCTTATTTTTGTGATCTTGCCCCATAACCACAGGATTCCTTGAAGCTCTATTCTTCTTCTGGGGCACCTTGCTGTGCCTTTGGTTAATTCTTCTTAGTGATGTGAAATTAGAGTGACATGTGCCCATTGAAACCGCTACAGCTAGTTTCTCCCGGGTTCCCCCTATTCCCATTCATCCTCTGCACTAACTGCAGACTGTGCGATACCAGAACTTAAAGGCATTGACTCCATGTGGGGATGTTGTTAGTAAAGCGGCTGGAATGTCGATCCGGAGCCCCAGGAGAGGAAAAATGAGGTGTGCTTTAGAAACCTTTCCCGATCATATGGTATACCAGTCGCTGGGTTTCCCAAGCATGGTTTAGCTGTAGGAAGATTCCCTTCAACCTGGAGTGTTGGGACCCTTGGACTGAGTAGCATGAAGTATTGCATTAAACTTTCGGCAGTTGCTCACCAAAGCTCACCAATCCTCTCAGCCCCAAGTGTCCAGCCTTATTTCTTATCCAGCTGTGGGTTTATATGTGGTCAATCCAGGTTGCATCACAGCCCCTGAGCGAATTTTGTAAGAATTTTTCTCTCTTTCATTGTTCAGCGTTTTGTTTTTAAAATTTATTTCTATAATGGGGTTTAGCTCATTTTCACTGCTGTGTTTGTGTGCGTCTGCACACACTTGATTCCCTTATGGAGATATATCAATACATGGGTTTTAAGATTTCGTATTACTCAGATATATTTCTCTGCGGTGTATAGGGTGGGTTGAGGCCAGTTCATTGAGCAAGGGTGTAGATCTGTCTAATACCTATTTGGTTTATGAACGGTATCTGTGCAATTTCAAACTCTGGTTTTATGCATCACCCCACCCTCCTTTCCCTTAAGCTGACATAAGTGTGTTTTCTAAATGTGAGACACTTTATGTTCTGTAATCATTTCTTGTGCAGCCATATTTACCTCCCTCTATAAGTGATATCTTATGATATGTTTCTTTTCTGTTTGACTTATTTCAATTAGTATTACGGACCTAAATCCACTCTTTATCCTTCTACTAGCCTTATTACATTGAATTCATGGTGAAGAGATATTCCATTTTACATAAGTACCACATCTTCTTTATCCATTGATCTCTTTCCTGGGATATTTAAGGTGTACTGAAGTTGAGGTTCTTGTAAACAGAGTAGCCCTAAACTGTGGTGTGCTTGTGTCTTGTTGATTTTTAGACTTCCTGAATATACTACCATGATTGGAAGTGTTCCTATGCTCTGTAGCTCTGTTTTTTAGATGATTTAGGAACCACCATACACTTCTCCAGAGTGGCTCTCTGGCAGTTCACACACTGCCCACAGCGTATAAAGGCTCCCTGTTCTCCATGGCCTGTCCTGCCTATTTCTGGTTTTTTTAAAATTTTTTAGGATGGCCCTTTGACCGGTGGAAGTGAGACTTCTTTGTTGTGCACATTTGCATTGCTTGCTTGCTTCGTTGCCATAAAGTGCGTATGCGTTTTTTCCTGATTATATCCAGGAAAAAACGCATACGCACTTTATGGGCAACTGCATCATTGTCGAAATTCTGCCGCTTTTCATGTGCTTTAAGACGAGTCCAATCTATCTCTTGAAATCTGTTTCTTGCAATTCTGTCTTGCATCAGATCCTCTTCTTTGCCTTACCTCAACATATTTTTGACGTTAGTTTTCATTTTAACTCTGCAGGTTTGTGAATTGCAGTGACCCTGAGCCCATTTTTAAGTTGTTCTTTGTGAGCTGGCCTCAAACCCGCAGGATTTGCTTCAGGCCCTATTTTGGCTCCGGCGAGGCAGGCTGAGCCTTCTGTAATTCTTACTCTTAATGGGAAATTAGAGTGATATGTGCCCGTCAAACCCCTACAACTATTCTCTCATTGGTTCCCTCTTCCCGTTCATCCTCCTCACATTTGCAAAATGTGTGAAACAGAAGTTAAATGTGCTGATTCTCCAAGTGGGGAGATTCAAAGTAGCGTGGCTGGAATGGTGACAGGAGCACCAGGAGAGGAATAAAATGAGGTGCATTTCGGACACATCTCCCGATCATGGTTATGTACAGTCCTCTGGGTTTTCCATGCATGTTTTTTAGCGGTAGGAAGATCCCTTGAACCTGCAGATTTGGGACCCATTGAATAGGGTACCAGGTAGTATTACTTTAAAGGGTGTGCATTCCCACCCAAACCTCACATTTCTCTTAGCGCAAACAGTTTCCAGCCTATGTCTATCCTGCTGTGGGTCTAGATGTGTTCAATCCATGTTGCATCACCGTCCCTGAGAAAAAAGTTGTAAGAGGTTTTTTCTCTGTCTCTCTGTCGTTTATTTTTTCCAATTTATTACTATATGGTTACAGTGATTTTCAAAGCTCTGTTTCTTGCTGCTGTACATCCACTTGATTCACGTACAGAGAGACATAATAAATTCTTTTTCAGATTCTTACCAGTCGTAATATTCTTTTCCGTGTGACTGAGTGTGCTGAGTGCAGTTCTTTTAGTACCGTGTAGGCCTTTTTGATTATCAGTTTGGTATTTGGAATGGTATCTTTGCTAATTTCAACCTCCTGGATTGATGCCTCACCCCTCCCCACCTTTCCCGTTTAGCAGCTTATGCGTGTTTCTACATATTGGACTATGTTTTGTTTGTAATTTATTTCATGTGTAGCCATTTGGATTCCACCTTTAAGTGATATCTTATGATATGTGTCTTTTTCTTTTTGAATTCTGTCACTTAGAATGATCATACGTAACTCCTCGGAGTTGTTACACAACTGGCCATAGTTCAATGATTTCCAGGCTGAATAATATTCCACTCTACTAAGTACCACATCTCTATCCATTTTTTCCCTCCAGAGACATTGAAGTTATATCCTAGTCGAGGATCTTTAAACAGAGAGGGGGAAAACATTGGGGTGCCTGTGTCCTCTCGATTTTTGTTTTCCCAAGATATACGCCCATGAGTGCAAGTGCCTATGCTCTGTAGCTCATTTTTTAGATGCTGTAGTACAAAACACAATACACTTCTCCAGAATGGCCGTTGGCAATATACATTTCCACTATAAGTCTCACAGGGCTCCCTCTAATCCGTTGCCCTGTCCTGCATTTCTGTGTTTTACGCTTATGAGGATGGCTCTTCTGACTGATGCGAAGTGATATCTTTTGTAGTATTGACTTCCAGTGCCCACTGTTTGGTTGGCTAAAAAAGTGTATGCCCTTTTCTTGAATATATACAGAAAAAAACGCATACACACTTTTGGCCAACTGCAATGTTGGCAAGTTCAGCTCCTTTCTTGTGCTTAAGTGGCGAGTCCTTTTTTCCTTTTCCTCAAATCCCTTTCCTGCCATTCTCCCGCTTACAAGTCCTTTCTCGACTTTCCCTCAAGACATTTTCAGGATGGATATTTCACTTCTGCAGTTTTGTGAATTTATCTGCCCCTGAGTTCCATTGTTCAACTTGTTGTTTATGGGAACTGGCCACAAAGCAGCTGGGATTTCCTCAAGCCCTATGTTCCATGGCAACCCTAGCCTGTGGTCAATTCGTCTTCCTGATTGGAAATTAGAGTGACATGTGCCTGTCTGAACACCTAGGACTTGTCTCTCATTGTTCCTCATCCTTCCGCGTCATCCTCTGGACAAATTCCAAAACTTAACGCAAACAGGATGTTGACAGTGCTGACATCTCCAAGTGGGGAGACTGTTAGTAAAGACGCTGGAGAGGTGAACCCGAGCACCAGGAGAGAGGAGATGAGATGCCTTTTCCAAACTCTTCCCGATCAGACGTATACCATCCCTGGGTGTGACAGACATGTTTTAGCAGTAGGAAGAGTTCCATTCATGTAAGGAGAACACCAGGGCTTTTTCAAAATCAGTGTCTCCCGAAACCCAAAACTGGGAAGTTTTAAGCTACGGCTACACATATGTTCATTTAAGGGCCTTGGGAAGTAGGCAGAGTCCAAAATTTAGATGATTGAAGTCTTCAGGGTCAGAAGCACTCACCACAGTCACCTTTAGGCTACACTTTTAACTGCATTGATAGATATGTCAATAAAAATACTCTATTCTTTTTCAGATTATTTCCCTTATAGGTTATGCAAAATGTTGAGTGTAGTTCCCTGTGCTATACAGTAGTTCCTTGTTGATGATATATTTTATACAATCAGCATGGTATGTGTTAATTCCAAACTGTTAATTTAAACCCTCCTCCCACCTTTCCCTTGGTAATAATAAATTATAAGATTTTATACTCCAAGAAATGGGGGAGCTGAAAGAGAGGTATCATTTTCAATGGAAAGCATTTAAAACAAGATGAAGGTTTAACCAAGATTATTAGATGTACATCCTTGGAAAGAAATCACTTCATTTCTATAATATTGACCCTGACAAATAAGACAAAATTTCACTGAACTCGCTTATAACAAGTGATGGAAATATCAAATGGGAAGTGTTAAGAAACATCTTATTTTACACGAGCCTTATCATGTTCTATGTTAACTACAGTTGGCTCCACATCTGATTATTGAGGTTACAATAGTCTCAATTTCTGTTACGGATCCTCAGAGTGGACCCAAACAAGTGTCCCCTGCCAGTGTCATTGGGGCCAACAGACGAGACTGAGTTTGGTTCACAAGCAAAAGAAACGTTATATATTGATCAGAGAATGGGAGAGGTGAGAGCATGCACTACCCGTGGGCTGTGGGCTGGGCTGCCGTGTGAGATCCTGTCAGAGTCAGTGGGAGGGAGGCGGCGGCGGAGCTCTCGAGGGCCGGGTTGGTGTAGCTCAGTCTCTATATGTGGAGTCTGCACTGGGCCCCAGGAGATGAGGTGAGACCCAGCCATTCTGCAATAGGAAATCTGGTCTGAAGTGCCGAGTGTGGAACCTCTGCATGCGGACCCTAGGAGCATGTGAAATTAGACAAAGCACAAAGGATATAAAAAAAGGGTTAGATGACGTTAGTGCCCAGATTCTATTTTTATCTCCCAGGGATTTTTAATGGGCTTTGCTGGGGACCAAACCCTCCTCTGCCTTTTGTCCGTTCCTCATTCTTGGAGTGCTGAGGGTGCAGACCCTTCTTCTGTAACTGCTGAGTGCTGAGTTGGAGCCCTCATACCCTGGGGCGCGGGTCAGGAGCTTCTCCCCAGCAGCCTCCCGGTGAGGTGATTGTCCCAGGACCCCTGCTCCATGATCGACACTGAGCACCGCATGGAAGTGTTTAGATTCTAATACTTCTTTAAGGGTCCAGGAAAGAGACGTTGAGAGACGCTGTGGGGTCGTTTCACCCGCCACACATGTCGGCCACCTTAGGCTTGACCGTTTCTGCCACAGCCTAGATGCCTGACCAGTAGTCTGCGCTTTCTCAATAGGCCCCGAATTAACGTACAACAGCACCAGGTGTCAGAGCCCTGCCCGCCTCAACTCCAAGCCAGTTCCCGGGTCAGTGGTGATCAAGGACAATGATGGCCACTGACTGAGGCAACCAGCCGTTTTTGAAGGTAAAACAGGAGTCCAGGCGGTCTTATTGGCCACCATCATCCGGTGTCTGTAGGCTTTCTATGGGACGTGTGATAGACGGTCCCCGCCAAGATATTAGCTCCCTGGGGTTGCAGTAAGTACTGCCAAGCAGTAGTCTACTCTTTTGGGACACACTCTGTTGTTTGATGAGAGAAACTCCAAGTCAAGTGAGTTCACACGAGTCGTCAGTGCTGCCCTGTTAGCCCCCGGTTATCTCTCTGGCGTTGGAGTGGAGGGCCTCCTCCGCGACGTCGGTGCTGTGCCCACGGAGCGAACCTGCAACTTCAGGCGCATGTTTGGTGGTTAGGATCACCACGGGGGTCCTTGTCCCTAGGAGGGGGGTTGTGGCCTTGGGGCTGCTGATTGTCCAGGTTTTTAGATACCGCAAGTATCTTGGCCAGATGTGGCAGTGGGCAAAGCCCCTTGGGGACCGTAGTAGTTTATCATACCGGATGGCATGCTGCATTGTTCCATTCAAGTGGTCCCAGTTTTGCATAATTCTCCAAGGCGATTCACCTTTCACACGGTATGTAAAGGTCAAATGGTTTAGCAAATTAGGGAGTTCCAGGGCCCAGGGTCTGATTGAATGCTCTTTCCATTCTTGAAAGGCCACTTCTGGATTTCTATTCAAAGGATCATCATCTTATCCTTTCAGTGTTCATATAGAGGCCCAGATAGTAGACGTAGTTAGGATCCAGAAGCAGCAACCTGGACCTCCTCAAGGAACCCCTAAGCTGTTCTTCTATTGTTAGAAAGGTGGTAAGGCTCGAAAAAGGTTTATTCCCTTTCCTGGGTCGGGCTTCTCTACCTTCTGTGAGAATGAAGCCCAGAAGGTCACGCAGTCTGTGATATTTGAGCTTTTTCTTGGACAATCTATCCTTGTATTGGTGGGTCGTTCAGGAGGTCTCCTTAGTAGGCGGGAGCTGGCGATCAGAATTGTATCTGCATATTGAAGGAGGGTCCTTTCAAAGGTAGAACTTAGGCTGTAGCCTAAGCTTTCCCCAAGACAGGGATGGGGAATTTGAGCCACCCTGGGGCCAGACGACCGGAAGGATGTTTTAGTTTATGTATTCCTGCCATCACCAAGCAAAAATTTCTTGGACTCTGGACTAATGGACTACAAAGAAGGCATCATTGAAGGACTAATTACAGAATACCATGTCCTGGTGGTTGGTAGAATGACCAGCAGGGTGTAGGAATAGGAGCAGCTGGAGGTATTCCTCGGTGGCTCAGACTGTCCTGACATCCTTTACCAGGTCACCAGCAGCATGGGGCTCTCGTGGTAGACCAATCCAGAATATGGAGCCTCACCTGGGCAGGTACCCCACCCCAACCCAGACCACGGGGCTCTCGTGGGTCAGGCCCCTCACAGATACAGGCTACCCTTGCAGGTACGTGGCAGGCTGTGGCACAACAGGAGCAGTGAACATAGCCCTCATTGCAG
>NW_022983218.1:0-92679 GCF_011762595.2 Tursiops truncatus | reverse complement strand
AACCGTCCCCGTCCCCTAACCCTAACCCTAGCCGTCCCCTAACCCTAACCCTAGCCCGAACCCTATCCCTAACCCTTCCCCGAAGCCTGACCCTTCACCCGTCCCCTAATCCTAAGCCGTACGCTAACACTAACCCACGCCCTCACACGTACGCTCCCCCTAAAGCGTTGTCGTACCCTTCCCTGGACCCTAAACCGTCCCCGTCCCGTAATCCTAACCCTAGCCCGAACCCTAACCCTAACCCTTCCCCGAAGCCTGACCCTCACCCGTCCCCTAATCCTAACCCGTACTGCTAACACTAACCCGCGCCCTCACACGTACGCTCCCCCTAAAGCGTTGTCGTACCCTCCCCTGTACCCTAAACCGTCCCCGTCCCCTAACCCTAACCCTAGCCCGAACCCTAACCCTAACCCTTCCCCGAAGCCTGACCCTCACCCGTCCCTTAATCCTAACCCGTACGCTAACACTAACCCGCGCCCTCACACGTACGCTCCCCCTAAAGCGTTGTCGTACCCTCACCTGGACCCTAAACCGTCCCCGTCCCCTAACCCTAACCCTAGCCCGAACCCTAACCCTAACCCTTCCCCGAAGCCTGACCCTCACCCGTCCCCTAATCCTAACCCGTACGCTAACACTAACCCGCGCCCTCACACGTACGCTCCCCCTAAAGCGTTGTCGTACCCTCACCTGGACCCTAAACCGTCCCCGTCCCCTAACCCTAACCCTAGCCCGAACCCTAACCCTAACCCTTCCCCGAAGCCTGACCCTCACCCGTCCCCTAATCCTAACCCGTACGCTAACACTAACCCGCGCCCTCACACGTACGCTCCCCCTAAAGCGTTGTCGTACCCTCACCTGGACCCTAAACCGTCCCCGTCCCCTAACCCTAACCCTAGCCCGAACCCTAACCCTAACCCTTCCCCGAAGCCTGACCCTCACCCGTCCCCTAATCCTAACCCGTACGCTAACACTAACCCGCGCCCTCACACGTACGCTCCCCCTAAAGCGTTGTCGTACCCTCACCTGGACCCTAAACCGTCCCCGTCCCCTAACCCTAACCCTAGCCCGAACCCTAACCCTAACCCTTCCCCGAAGCCTGACCCTCACCCGTCCCCTAATCCTAACCCGTACGCTAACACTAACCCGCGCCCTCACACCGTACGCTCCCCCTAAAGCGTTGTCGTACCCTCACCTGGACCCTAAACCGTCCCCGTCCCCTAACCCTAACCCTAGCCCGAACCCTAACCCTAACCCTTCCCCGAAGCCTGACCCTCACCCGTCCCCTAATCCTAACCCGTACGCTAACACTAACCCGCGCCCTCACACGTACGCTCCCCCTAAAGCGTTGTCGTACCCTCCCTGGACCCTAAACCGTCCCCGTCCCCTAACCCTAACCCTAGCCCGAACCCTAACCCTAACCCTTCCCCGAAGCCTGACCCTCACCCGTCCCCTAATCCTAACCCGTACGCTAACACTAACCCGCGCCCTCACACGTACGCTCCCCCTAAAGCGTTGTCGTACCCTCACCTGGACCCTAAACCGTCCCCGTCCCCTAACCCTAACCCTAGCCCGAACCCTAACCCTAACCCTTCCCCGAAGCCTGACCCTCACCCGTCCCCTAATCCTAACCCGTACGCTAACACTAACCCGCGCCCTCACACCGTACGCTCCCCCTAAAGCGTTGTCGTACCCTCACCTGGACCCTAAACCGTCCCCGTCCCCTAACCCTAACCCTAGCCCGAACCCTAACCCTAACCCTTCCCCGAAGCCTGACCCTCACCCGTCCCCTAATCCTAACCCGTACGCTAACACTAACCCGCGCCCTCACACGTACGCTCCCCCTAAAGCGTTGTCGTACCCTCCCCTGGACCCTAAACCGTCCCCGTCCCCTAACCCTAACCCTAGCCCGAACCCTAACCCTAACCCTTCCCCGAAGCCTGACCCTCACCCGTCCCCTAATCCTAACCCGTACGCTAACACTAACCCGCGCCCTCACACGTACGCTCCCCCTAAAGCGTTGTCGTACCCTCCCCTGGACCCTAAACCGTCCCCGTCCCCTAACCCTAACCCTAGCCCGAACCCTAACCCTAACCCTTCCCCGAAGCCTGACCCTCACCCGTCCCCTAATCCTAACCCGTACGCTAACACTAACCCGCGCCCTCACACGTACGCTCCCCCTAAAGCGTTGTCGTACCCTCCCCTGGACCCTAAACCGTCCCCGTCCCCTAACCCTAACCCTAGCCCGAACCCTAACCCTAACCCTTCCCCGAAGCCTGACCCTCACCCGTCCCCTAATCCTAACCCGTACGCTAACACTAACCCGCGCCCTCACACGTACGCTCCCCCTAAAGCGTTGTCGTACCCTCACCTGGACCCTAAACCGTCCCCGTCCCCTAACCCTAACCCTAGCCCGAACCCTAACCCTAACCCTTCCCCGAAGCCTGACCCTCACCCGTCCCCTAATCCTAACCCGTACGCTAACACTAACCCGCGCCCTCACACGTACGCTCCCCCTAAAGCGTTGTCGTACCCTCCCCTGGACCCTAAACCGTCCCCGTCCCCTAACCCTAACCCTAGCCCGAACCCTAACCCTAACCCTTCCCCGAAGCCTGACCCTCACCCGTCCCCTAATCCTAACCCGTACGCTAACACTAACCCGCGCCCTCACACGTACGCTCCCCCTAAAGCGTTGTCGTACCCTCCCCTGGACCCTAAACCGTCCCCGTCCCCTAACCCTAACCCTAGCCCGAACCCTAACCCTAACCCTTCCCCGAAGCCTGACCCTCACCCGTCCCCTAATCCTAACCCGTACGCTAACACTAACCCGCGCCCTCACACGTACGCTCCCCCTAAAGCGTTGTCGTACCCTCCCCTGGACCCTAAACCGTCCCCGTCCCCTAACCCTAACCCTAGCCCGAACCCTAACCCTAACCCTTCCCCGAAGCCTGACCCTCACCCGTCCCCTAATCCTAACCCGTACGCTAACACTAACCCGCGCCCTCACACGTACGCTCCCCCTAAAGCGTTGTCGTACCCTCCCCTGGACCCTAAACCGTCCCCGTCCCCTAACCCTAACCCTAGCCCGAACCCTAACCCTAACCCTTCCCCGAAGCCTGACCCTCACCCGTCCCCTAATCCTAACCCGTACGCTAACACTAACCCGCGCCCTCACACGTACGCTCCCCCTAAAGCGTTGTCGTACCCTCACCTGGACCCTAAACCGTCCCCGTCCCCTAACCCTAACCCTAGCCCGAACCCTAACCCTAACCCTTCCCCGAAGCCTGACCCTCACCCGTCCCCTAATCCTAACCCGTACGCTAACACTAACCCGCGCCCTCACACGTACGCTCCCCCTAAAGCGTTGTCGTACCCTCACCTGGACCCTAAACCGTCCCCGTCCCCTAACCCTAACCCTAGCCCGAACCCTAACCCTAACCCTTCCCCGAAGCCTGACCCTCACCCGTCCCCTAATCCTAACCCGTACGCTAACACTAACCCGCGCCCTCACACGTACGCTCCCCCTAAAGCGTTGTCGTACCCTCACCTGGACCCTAAACCGTCCCCGTCCCCTAACCCTAACCCTAGCCCGAACCCTAACCCTAACCCTTCCCCGAAGCCTGACCCTCACCCGTCCCCTAATCCTAACCCGTACGCTAACACTAACCCGCGCCCTCACACGTACGCTCCCCCTAAAGCGTTGTCGTACCCTCCCCTGGACCCTAAACCGTCCCCGTCCCCTAACCCTAACCCTAGCCCGAACCCTAACCCTAACCCTTCCCCGAAGCCTGACCCTCACCCGTCCCCTAATCCTAACCCGTACGCTAACACTAACCCGCGCCCTCACACGTACGCTCCCCCTAAAGCGTTGTCGTACCCTCACCTGGACCCTAAACCGTCCCCGTCCCCTAACCCTAACCCTAGCCCGAACCCTAACCCTAACCCTTCCCCGAAGCCTGACCCTCACCCGTCCCCTAATCCTAACCCGTACGCTAACACTAACCCGCGCCCTCACACGTACGCTCCCCCTAAAGCGTTGTCGTACCCTCACCTGGACCCTAAACCGTCCCCGTCCCCTAACCCTAACCCTAGCCCGAACCCTAACCCTAACCCTTCCCCGAAGCCTGACCCTCACCCGTCCCCTAATCCTAACCCGTACGCTAACACTAACCCGCGCCCTCACACGTACGCTCCCCCTAAAGCGTTGTCGTACCCTCCCCTGGACCCTAAACCGTCCCCGTCCCCTAACCCTAACCCTAGCCCGAACCCTAACCCTAACCCTTCCCCGAAGCCTGACCCTCACCCGTCCCCTAATCCTAACCCGTACGCTAACACTAACCCGCGCCCTCACACGTACGCTCCCCCTAAAGCGTTGTCGTACCCTCACCTGGACCCTAAACCGTCCCCGTCCCCTAACCCTAACCCTAGCCCGAACCCTAACCCTAACCCTTCCCCGAAGCCTGACCCTCACCCGTCCCCTAATCCTAACCCGTACGCTAACACTAACCCGCGCCCTCACACGTACGCTCCCCCTAAAGCGTTGTCGTACCCTCACCTGGACCCTAAACCGTCCCCGTCCCCTAACCCTAACCCTAGCCCGAACCCTAACCCTAACCCTTCCCCGAAGCCTGACCCTCACCCGTCCCCTAATCCTAACCCGTACGCTAACACTAACCCGCGCCCTCACACGTACGCTCCCCCTAAAGCGTTGTCGTACCCTCACCTGGACCCTAAACCGTCCCCGTCCCCTAACCCTAACCCTAGCCCGAACCCTAACCCTAACCCTTCCCCGAAGCCTGACCCTCACCCGTCCCCTAATCCTAACCCGTACGCTAACACTAACCCGCGCCCTCACACGTACGCTCCCCCTAAAGCGTTGTCGTACCCTCACCTGGACCCTAAACCGTCCCCGTCCCCTAACCCTAACCCTAGCCCGAACCCTAACCCTAACCCTTCCCCGAAGCCTGACCCTCACCCGTCCCCTAATCCTAACCCGTACGCTAACACTAACCCGCGCCCTCACACGTACGCTCCCCCTAAAGCGTTGTCGTACCCTCACCTGGACCCTAAACCGTCCCCGTCCCCTAACCCTAACCCTAGCCCGAACCCTAACCCTAACCCTTCCCCGAAGCCTGACCCTCACCCGTCCCCTAATCCTAACCCGTACGCTAACACTAACCCGCGCCCTCACACGTACGCTCCCCCTAAAGCGTTGTCGTACCCTCACCTGGACCCTAAACCGTCCCCGTCCCCTAACCCTAACCCTAGCCCGAACCCTAACCCTAACCCTTCCCCGAAGCCTGACCCTCACCCGTCCCCTAATCCTAACCCGTACGCTAACACTAACCCGCGCCCTCACACGTACGCTCCCCCTAAAGCGTTGTCGTACCCTCACCTGGACCCTAAACCGTCCCCGTCCCCTAACCCTAACCCTAGCCCGAACCCTAACCCTAACCCTTCCCCGAAGCCTGACCCTCACCCGTCCCCTAATCCTAACCCGTACGCTAACACTAACCCGCGCCCTCACACGTACGCTCCCCCTAAAGCGTTGTCGTACCCTCACCTGGACCCTAAACCGTCCCCGTCCCCTAACCCTAACCCTAGCCCGAACCCTAACCCTAACCCTTCCCCGAAGCCTGACCCTCACCCGTCCCCTAATCCTAACCCGTACGCTAACACTAACCCGCGCCCTCACACGTACGCTCCCCCTAAAGCGTTGTCGTACCCTCACCTGGACCCTAAACCGTCCCCGTCCCCTAACCCTAACCCTAGCCCGAACCCTAACCCTAACCCTTCCCCGAAGCCTGACCCTCACCCGTCCCCTAATCCTAACCCGTACGCTAACACTAACCCGCGCCCTCACACGTACGCTCCCCCTAAAGCGTTGTCGTACCCTCACCTGGACCCTAAACCGTCCCCGTCCCCTAACCCTAACCCTAGCCCGAACCCTAACCCTAACCCTTCCCCGAAGCCTGACCCTCACCCGTCCCCTAATCCTAACCCGTACGCTAACACTAACCCGCGCCCTCACACGTACGCTCCCCCTAAAGCGTTGTCGTACCCTCCCCTGGACCCTAAACCGTCCCCGTCCCCTAACCCTAACCCTAGCCCGAACCCTAACCCTAACCCTTCCCGAAGCCTGACCCTCACCCGTCCCCTAATCCTAACCCGTACGCTAACACTAACCCGCGCCCTCACACGTACGCTCCCCCTAAAGCGTTGTCGTACCCTCACCTGGACCCTAAACCGTCCCCGTCCCCTAACCCTAACCCTAGCCCGAACCCTAACCCTAACCCTTCCCCGAAGCCTGACCCTCACCCGTCCCCTAATCCTAACCCGTACGCTAACACTAACCCACGCCCTCACACGTACGCTCCCCCTAAAGCGTTGTCGTACCCTCACCTGGACCCTAAACCGTCCCCGTCCCCTAACCCTAACCCTAGCCCGAACCCTAACCCTAACCCTTCCCCGAAGCCTGACCCTCACCCGTCCCCTAATCCTAACCCGTACGCTAACACTAACCCGCGCCCTCACACGTACGCTCCCCCTAAAGCGTTGTCGTACCCTCACCTGGACCCTAAACCGTCCCCGTCCCCTAACCCTAACCCTAGCCCGAACCCTAACCCTAACCCTTCCCCGAAGCCTGACCCTCACCCGTCCCCTAATCCTAACCCGTACGCTAACACTAACCCGCGCCCTCACACGTACGCTCCCCCTAAAGCGTTGTCGTACCCTCCCCTGGACCCTAAACCGTCCCCGTCCCCTAACCCTAACCCTAGCCCGAACCCTAACCCTAACCCTTCCCCGAAGCCTGACCCTCACCCGTCCCCTAATCCTAACCCGTACGCTAACACTAACCCGCGCCCTCACACGTACGCTCCCCCTAAAGCGTTGTCGTACCCTCACCTGGACCCTAAACCGTCCCCGTCCCCTAACCCTAACCTAGCCCGAACCCTAACCCTAACCCTTCCCCGAAGCCTGACCCTCACCCGTCCCCTAATCCTAACCCGTACGCTAACACTAACCCGCGCCCTCACACGTACGCTCCCCCTAAAGCGTTGTCGTACCCTCACCTGGACCCTAAACCGTCCCCGTCCCCTAACCCTAACCCTAGCCCGAACCCTAACCCTAACCCTTCCCCGAAGCCTGACCCTCACCCGTCCCCTAATCCTAACCCGTACGCTAACACTAACCCGCGCCCTCACACGTACGCTCCCCCTAAAGCGTTGTCGTACCCTCACCTGGACCCTAAACCGTCCCCGTCCCCTAACCCTAACCCTAGCCCGAACCCTAACCCTAACCCTTCCCCGAAGCCTGACCCTCACCCGTCCCCTAATCCTAACCCGTACGCTAACACTAACCCGCGCCCTCACACGTACGCTCCCCCTAAAGCGTTGTCGTACCCTCACCTGGACCCTAAACCGTCCCCGTCCCCTAACCCTAACCCTAGCCCGAACCCTAACCCTAACCCTTCCCCGAAGCCTGACCCTCACCCGTCCCCTAATCCTAACCCGTACGCTAACACTAACCCGCGCCCTCACACGTACGCTCCCCCTAAAGCGTTGTCGTACCCTCACCTGGACCCTAAACCGTCCCCGTCCCCTAACCCTAACCCTAGCCCGAACCCTAACCCTAACCCTTCCCCGAAGCCTGACCCTCACCCGTCCCCTAATCCTAACCCGTACGCTAACACTAACCCGCGCCCTCACACGTACGCTCCCCCTAAAGCGTTGTCGTACCCTCACCTGGACCCTAAACCGTCCCCGTCCCCTAACCCTAACCCTAGCCCGAACCCTAACCCTAACCCTTCCCCGAAGCCTGACCCTCACCCGTCCCCTAATCCTAACCCGTACGCTAACACTAACCCGCGCCCTCACACGTACGCTCCCCCTAAAGCGTTGTCGTACCCTCACCTGGACCCTAAACCGTCCCCGTCCCCTAACCCTAACCCTAGCCCGAACCCTAACCCTAACCCTTCCCCGAAGCCTGACCCTCACCCGTCCCCTAATCCTAACCCGTACGCTAACACTAACCCGCGCCCTCACACGTACGCTCCCCCTAAAGCGTTGTCGTACCCTCACCTGGACCCTAAACCGTCCCCGTCCCCTAACCCTAACCCTAGCCCGAACCCTAACCCTAACCCTTCCCCGAAGCCTGACCCTCACCCGTCCCCTAATCCTAACCCGTACGCTAACACTAACCCGCGCCCTCACACGTACGCTCCCCCTAAAGCGTTGTCGTACCCTCACCTGGACCCTAAACCGTCCCCGTCCCCTAACCCTAACCCTAGCCCGAACCCTAACCCTAACCCTTCCCCGAAGCCTGACCCTCACCCGTCCCCTAATCCTAACCCGTACGCTAACACTAACCCGCGCCCTCACACGTACGCTCCCCCTAAAGCGTTGTCGTACCCTCACCTGGACCCTAAACCGTCCCCGTCCCCTAACCCTAACCCTAGCCCGAACCCTAACCCTAACCCTTCCCCGAAGCCTGACCCTCACCCGTCCCCTAATCCTAACCCGTACGCTAACACTAACCCACGCCCTCACACGTACGCTCCCCCTAAAGCGTTGTCGTACCCTCACCTGGACCCTAAACCGTCCCCGTCCCCTAACCCTAACCCTAGCCCGAACCCTAACCCTAACCCTTCCCCGAAGCCTGACCCTCACCCGTCCCCTAATCCTAACCCGTACGCTAACACTAACCCGCGCCCTCACACGTACGCTCCCCCTAAAGCGTTGTCGTACCCTCACCTGGACCCTAAACCGTCCCCGTCCCCTAACCCTAACCCTAGCCCGAACCCTAACCCTAACCCTTCCCCGAAGCCTGACCCTCACCCGTCCCCTAATCCTAACCCGTACGCTAACACTAACCCGCGCCCTCACACGTACGCTCCCCCTAAAGCGTTGTCGTACCCTCACCTGGACCCTAAACCGTCCCCGTCCCCTAACCCTAACCCTAGCCCGAACCCTAACCCTAACCCTTCCCCGAAGCCTGACCCTCACCCGTCCCCTAATCCTAACCCGTACGCTAACACTAACCCGCGCCCTCACACGTACGCTCCCCCTAAAGCGTTGTCGTACCCTCACCTGGACCCTAAACCGTCCCCGTCCCCTAACCCTAACCCTAGCCCGAACCCTAACCCTAACCCTTCCCCGAAGCCTGACCCTCACCCGTCCCCTAATCCTAACCCGTACGCTAACACTAACCCGCGCCCTCACACGTACGCTCCCCCTAAAGCGTTGTCGTACCCTCCCCTGGACCCTAAACCGTCCCCGTCCCCTAACCCTAACCCTAGCCCGAACCCTAACCCTAACCCTTCCCCGAAGCCTGACCCTCACCCGTCCCCTAATCCTAACCCGTACGCTAACACTAACCCGCGCCCTCACACGTACGCTCCCCCTAAAGCGTTGTCGTACCCTCACCTGGACCCTAAACCGTCCCCGTCCCCTAACCCTAACCCTAGCCCGAACCCTAACCCTAACCCTTCCCCGAAGCCTGACCCTCACCCGTCCCCTAATCCTAACCCGTACGCTAACACTAACCCGCGCCCTCACACGTACGCTCCCCCTAAAGCGTTGTCGTACCCTCACCTGGACCCTAAACCGTCCCCGTCCCCTAACCCTAACCCTAGCCCGAACCCTAACCCTAACCCTTCCCGAAGCCTGACCCTCACCCGTCCCCTAATCCTAACCCGTACGCTAACACTAACCCGCGCCCTCACACGTACGCTCCCCCTAAAGCGTTGTCGTACCCTCACCTGGACCCTAAACCGTCCCCGTCCCCTAACCCTAACCCTAGCCCGAACCCTAACCCTAACCCTTCCCTGAAGCCTGACCCTCACCCGTCCCCTAATCCTAACCCGTATGCTAACACTAACCCGCGCCCTCACACGTACGCTCCCCCTAAAGCGTTGTCGTACCCTCACCTGGACCCTAAACCGTCCCCGTCCCCTAACCCTAACCCTAGCCCGAACCCTAACCCTAACCCTTCTCCGAAGCCTGACACTCACCCGTCCCCTAATCCTAACCTGTACGCTAACACTAACCCACGCCCTCACACGTACGCTCCCCCTAAAGCGTTGTCGTACCCTCACCTGGACCCTAAACCGTCCCCGTCCCCTAACCCTAACCCTAGCCCGAACCCTAACCCTAACCCTTCCCCGAAGCCTGACCCTCACCCGTCCCCTAATCCTAACCCGTACGCTAACACTAACCCGCGCCCTCACACGTACGCTCCCCCTAAAGCGTTGTCGTACCCTCACCTGGACCCTAAACCGTCCCCGTCCCCTAACCCTAACCCTAGCCCGAACCCTAACCCTAACCCTTCCCCGAAGCCTGACCCTCACCCGTCCCCTAATCCTAACCCGTACGCTAACACTAACCCGCGCCCTCACACGTACGCTCCCCCTAAAGCGTTGTCGTACCCTCACCTGGACCCTAAACCGTCCCCGTCCCCTAACCCTAACCCTAGCCCGAACCCTAACCCTAACCCTTCCCCGAAGCCTGACCCTCACCCGTCCCCTAATCCTAACCAGTACGCTAACACTAACCCACGCCCTCACACGTACGCTCCCCCTAAAGCGTTGTCGTACCCTCACCTGGACCCTAAACCGTCCCCGTCCCCTAACCCTAACCCTAGCCCGAACCCTAACCCTAACCCTTCCTCGAAGCCTGACCCTCACCCGTCCCCTAATCCTAACTCGTATGCTAACACTAACCCTACGCCCTCACATGTACGATCCCCCTAAAGCGTTGTCGTACCCTCACCTGGACACTAAACCGTCCCCGTCCCCTAACCCTAACCCTAGCCCGAACCCTAACCCTAAGCCTTCCACGAAGCCTCACCCTCACCCGTCCCCTATTCCTAATCCGTATGCTAACACTAACCCGCGCCCTCACACGTACGCTCCCCCTAAAGCGTTGTCGTACCCTCACCTGGACCCTAAACTGTCCCCGTCCCCTAACCCTAACCCTACCCCGAACCCTAACCCTAACCCTTTCCCGAAGCCTGACCCTCACCCGTCCCGTAATCCTAACCCATACGCTAACACTAACCCGAGCCCTCACACGTACGCTCCCCCTAAAGCATTGTCGTACCCTCCCCTGGACCCTAAACCGTCCCCGTCCCCTAACCCTAACCCTAGCCCGAACCCTAACCCTAACCCTTCCCCGAAGCCTGACCCTCACCCGTCCCCTAATCCTAACCCGTACGCTAACACTAACCCGCGCCCTCACACGTACGCTCCCCCTAAAGCGTTGTCGTACCCTCACCTGGACCCTAAACCGTCCCCGTCCCCTAACCCTAACCCTAGCCCGAACCCTAACCCTAACCCTTCCCGAAGCCTGACCCTCACCCGTCCCCTAATCCTAACCCGTACGCTAACACTAACCCTGCGCCCTCACACGTACGCTCCCCCTAAAGCGTTGTCGTACCCTCACCTGGACCCTAAACCGTCCCCGTCCCCTAACCCTAACCCTAGCCCGAACCCTAACCCTAACCCTTCCCCGAAGCCTGACCCTCACCCGTCCCCTAATCCTAACCCGTACGCTAACACTAACCCACGCCCTCACACGTACGCTCCCCCTAAAGCGTTGTCGTACCCTCACCTGGACCCTAAACCGTCCCCGTCCCCTAACCCTAACCCTAGCCCGAACCCTAACCCTAACCCTTCCCCGAAGCCTGACCCTCACCCGTCCCCTAATCCTAACCCGTACGCTAACACTAACCCACGCCCTCACACGTACGCTCCCCCTAAAGCGTTGTCGTACCCTCACCTGGACCCTAAACCGTCCCCGTCCCCTAACCCTAACCCTAGCCCGAACCCTAACCCTAACCCTTCCCCGAAGCCTGACCCTCACCCGTCCCCTAATCCCTAACCCGTACGCTAACACTAACCACGCCCTCACACGTACGCTCCCCCTAAATGCGTTGTCGTACCCTCACCTGGACCCTAAACCAGTCCCCGTCCCCTAACCCTAACCCTAGCCCGAACCCTAACCCTTCCCCGAAGCCTGACCCTCACCCGTCCCCTAATCCTAACCCGTACGCTAACACTAACCCGCGCCCTCACACGTACGCTCCCCTAAAGCGTTGTCGTACCCTCACCTGGACCCTAAACCGTCCCCGTCCCCTAACCCTAACCCTTCCCCGAAGCCTGACCCTCACCCGTCCCCTAATCCTAACCCGTACGCTAACACTAACCCACGCCCTCACACGTACGCTCCCCCTAAAGCGTTGTCGTACCCTCACCTGGACCCTAAACCGTCCCTGTCCCCTAACCCTAACCCTAGCCTGAACCCTAACCCTAACCCTTCCCCGAAGCCTGACCCTCACCCGTCCCGTAATCCTAACCCATATGCTAACACTAACCCGCGCCCTCACAGCTACGCTCCCCATAAAGCGTTGTCTTACCCTCACCTGGACCCTAAACCGTCCCCGTCCCCTAACCCTAACCGTAGGCCGAACCCTAACCCTTCCCCGAAGCCTGACCCTCACCCGTACCCTAATCCTAACCCGTACGCTAACACTAACGCGCACCCTCACCCGTACGCTCCCCCTAAAGCGTTGTCGTACCCTCACCTGGACCCGAAACCGTCCCCGTCCCCTAACCCTAGCCCAAACCCTAACCCTAACCCTTCCCCGAAGCCTGACCCTCACCCGTCCCCTAATCCTAACCCGTACGCTAACACTAACCCATGCCCTCACACGTACACTCCCCCTAAAGCATTGTCTTACCGTCACCTGGACCGTAAACCGTCCCCGTCCCCTAACCCTAACCCTAGCCCGAACCCTAACCCTAACCCTTACCCGAAGCCTGACCCTCACCCGTCCCCTATCCTAACCCGTACGCTAACACTAACCCGCGCCCTCACACGTACGCTCCCCCTAAAGCGTTGTCGTACCCTCACCTGGACCCTAAACCTGTCCCCGTCCCCTAACCCTAACCCTAGCCCGAACCCTAACCCTAACCCTTTCCCGAAGCCTGACCCTCACCCGTCCCCTAATCCTAACCCAGTACGCTAACACTAACCCGAGCCCTCACACGTACGCTCCCCCTAAAGCGTTGTCGTACCCTCCCCTGGACCCTAAACCGTCCCCGTCCCCTAACCCTAACCTAGCCCGAACCCTAACCGTAACCCTTCCCCGAAGCCTGACCCTCACCCGTCCCCTAATCATAACCCGTACGCTAACACTAACCTGCGCCCTCACACGTACGCTCCCCATAAAGCGTTGTCATATCCCTCACCTGGACCCTAAACCGTCCCCGTCCCCTAACCCTAACCCTAGCCCGAACCCTAACCCTAACCCTTCCCCGAAGTCTGACCCTCACCCGTCCCCTAATCCTAACCCTTACGCTAACACTAGCCCGCACCCTCACACGTACGCTCCCCCTAAAGCGTTGTCGTACCCTCACCTGGACCCTAAACCGTCCGCGTCCCCTAACCCTAACCATAGCCCGAACCCTAACCCTAACCCTTTCCCGAAGCCTGACCCTCACCCGTCCCCTAATCCTAACCCATACGCTAACACTAACCCGACGCCCTCACACGTACGCTCCCCCTAAAGCGTTGTCGTACCCTCACCTGGACCCTAAACCGTCCCCGTCCCCTAACCCTAAACCTAGCCCGAACCCTAACCATAACCCTTCCCCGAAGCCTGACCCTCACACGTCCCCTAATCCCAAACCGTACGCTAACACTAAACCACGCCCTCACACGTACGCTCCCCCTAATGCGTTGTCATACCCTCACCTGGAACCGAAACCATCCCCGTTCCCTAACCCTAACCCTAGCCCGAACCCTAACCCTTCCCCGAAGCCTGACCCTCACCCGGCCCCTAATCCTAACCCGTACGCTAACACTAACCCGCGCCCTTACACGTACGCTGCCCCTAAAGCGTTGTCGTACCCTCACCTGGACGCTAAACCGTCCCCGTCCCCTAACCCTAACCCTTCCCCGAAGCCTGACCCTCACCCGTCCCCTAATCCTAACCCGTACACTAACACTAACCCACGCCCTCACACGTACGCTCCCCCTAAAGCGTTGTCGTACCCTCACCTGGACCCTAAACCGTCCCTGTCCCCTAACCCTAACCCTAGCCTGAACCCTAACCCTAACCCTTCCCCGAAGCCTGACCCTCACCCGTCCCCTAATCCTAACCCATACGCTAACACTAACCCGCGCCCTCACAGCTACGCTCCCCCTAAAGCGTTGTCGTACCCTCACCTGGACCCTAAACCGTCCCCGTCCCCTAACCCTAACCGTAGCCGAACCCTAACCCTAACCCTTCCCCGAAGCCTGACCCTCACCCGTCCCCTAATCCTAACCCGTACGCTAACACTAACCCGCGCCCTCACACGTACGCTCCCCTAAAGCGTTGTCGTACCCTCACCTGGACCCTAAACCGTCCCCGTCCCCTAACCCTAACCCTAGCCCGAACCCTAACCCTAACCCTTCCCCGAAGCCTTACCCTCACCCGTCCCCTAATCCTATCCCGTACGCTAACACTAACCCATGCCCTCACACGTACGCTCAGCCTAAAGCGTTGTCCTACCCTCACCTGGACCCGTAAACCGTCCCCGTCCCCTAACCCTAGCCCGAACCCTTACCCTGTCCCTTACCCGAAGCCTTACCCTAACCCGTCCCCTAATCCTAACCCGTACGGTAACACTAACCCATGCCTTCACACGTACGCTCACCCTCAACCATTTTCGTACCCTAACCTGTCCCCTAAACCGTCCCCATCCCCTAACCCTAACCTGTCCCCTAAACCGTCCCCGTCCCCTAACCCTAACCCCAACCCGTCCCCTAACCCGTCCCCTAACCCGTCCCCTAATCCTAACCCGTATGCTAACACTAACCCGTGCCCTCACACGTACGCTCACCCTAAACCATTGTCTTACCCTAACCTGTACCCTAAACCGTCCCTGTTCCCTATCCCTAACCCTAACCCTATCCCTTACCTGAAGCCTTACCCTAACCCATCCCCTAATCCTAACCTGTACGCTGACACTAACCCGTGCCCTCACACTTAGGCTCACACTATACCATTGTCGTACCCTAACCTGTACCCTAAATCGTCCCCTAACCCTAACCCTAACCCTTACCCGAAGCCTTACCCTAACCCCTCTCCTAATCCTAACCCATACGCTAACACTAACCCGTGCCCTCACACGTATGCTCACCCTAAACCGTTGTCGTACCCTAACCTGTACCCTATACCGTCCCCGTCCCTTAACCCTAACCCTAACCCTTACCCGAAGCCTTACTCTAACCCGTCACCTAATCCTAGCCCATACGCTAACACTAACCCATACCCTAACACGTACGCTCATCCTAAACCATTGTCGCACCCTAACCTGTACCCTAAACTGTCCCTCTCCCCTAACCCTAACCCTAACCCTTACCTGAAGCCTTACCCTCACCCGTCCCCTAATCCTAACCCGTACGCTAACACTAAATCTTACCCTTACATGTACGCTATCCCTAAACCGTTGTCGTACCCTAACCTGTACCCTAAACCGTCCCCGTTCCCTAACCGTAACCCTAACCCGAAGCATTACCCTAACACTTACCCTAATCCTAAACGGTACACTAACACTGACCTGTACCCTAACACTTTCGCTCACCCTAAACCATTGTCGCATCCTAATCCATACCCGTTCCCTAACCCTAACCTTAACCCTAACCCTAAACCCACTTATAGCACTATAGCTCAGGAAAATTAAAATAACAAGAAACAACCACCGCAAAGTTTAGGGCTGCTCTGTTTACAAGAGCCTCGACTACGGTACAAATTAAATATCCTTGAAAGAGAGAAATGGATAAAGAAGTTTTCGTACTTACGTACAAAGGAATATCACTCAACAATGAAATCAATGTCGTCAGGCCCGTACAAGCATAATGAATGGATTTAGGTACGATGATTCAAAGGAAATAAGTCACACAGAAAAAGAAACTTATCATAAGATATCACTTATAGAGGGAATGTAAACTTGGTTACACATGAACTGAATTACAAAACAGAACAGAGTCTCACATTTAGAAAACAAACTTATGCTTTCTTAAGGGGAATGGTGAGTTGGGGTGCTGCGTAAAACCAGAGATTGAAATTAGCACAGATACTATTCCATAAGCCAAATATATAATAGACAAGATATACTCCTTGCTCAACGAATTAGACTCAACACCACCTATTCACTGCAGAGGAATATATCTGACAATAAGAATATTAAAACATATGTATCTATATGTCTCCGTAAGAGAATCAAGTGTGTGTAGAGCAGTATACACAGCCGTGAAAAATCAACTAAACCCCATTATTAAAATAAATTTCAAAAACAAAGACAGTGAAGGAGAGAAAGTTCTTAAATAATTCGTTCAGTGCTTGTGATGAAACTTGGATTTACCACATCTACACCCACAGCTGGGTGAGACATAAGGCAGGACATTTGGGGCTGAGAGGATTGGTGAGGGTCGGTGAGCAAATGCAGACCCTTTGAAGTAATACTGTATGCTACCCATTCCCTGGGTCCCAACTCTCCTGGTTTAAGGGATTCTTCCTACAGCTAAAACATGCATGGGAAACCCAGAGGATTGTACACCATGTGATCGGGCAACGTTTCTAAAACCCATCTCATTTTTTGTCCCCTGGTACACGGGTTCGCCATTCCAGACGCTTTACTAAAAATCTCCCCACGTGGAGAGTCAGTGCCTTAAAACTCCTGTTTGGCACAGTTAGCAATTTCTGCGGAGGTTGAACGGGAATAGGGAGAACCAATGAGAGACTAGATGGAGGTGTTTGGACGGTCACATTTCACTCTAATTTGCCACCAGGAAGAGGAATTAACAAAAGGCTCAGCGTGCCGTGATGAAACAAGATTAGGGCCTGAAGCAATCATGCAGTTCTGCGGCCAGCCCACAAGAAAGCGAGTTGAAGAAAGGACCTCAGGGGCACTGTAATTCATAAACCTGCAGAGTTATAAATGAAAGCTATCGTCCAAAAATATATTGAGGTAAGGCTGCGAAGAGGACTTGAAAGCATGGCACAATTGCAGGAAATATATTTCAGGAGGTAGATGGAAACTGCATTTAAAGCATATGAAAAGCGGCAGAACTTTGACAATGATGCACTTGGCCAAAAAGGACGTATGCGTTTTTTTCCTGAATACATGCAGGAAAAAACGCATACGCTCTTTTTGTCCAAATAAGCAAGCCTGCAACGGAGATCTGCACTACAATGAAGTCTCACTTCCCACCAGTCAAAAGGGCCATCTGAAAAAAGTGTAAAAACCAGAAAGGCAGGACAGGCCATGGAGAACTGGGAGCCTTGTTATGCTGATGGGCGGGATGTAAATGGCCAACAGCCACTCTGGAGAAGTGTATGGTGTTTCCTGAAACCTCTAAAAAACAAAGCTACAGAGCCTAGGTTGCTTCCACTTATGGTCCTATAGCTTAGGAAAATTAAAATCAAAAAGACACAGCCACCCCAAAGTTTAGGGCTGCTGTGTTTACAAGAACCTCGACTACGGTACAATTTAAATATCCCAGAAAGAGGAAAATGGATAAAGAAGTTGTGGTACTTATGTACAATGGAATATCACTCAGCAATGAAATCAATATCATCAGGCCCGTAGGAGCATAATGAGTGGATTTAGGTACGATGATTCTAAGGAAATAAGTCACACAGATAAAGAAACTTATCATAAGATATCACTTATAGAGGGAATGTAAACTTGGCTACACATGAACTGAATTACAAAACAGAACAGAGTCTCACATTTAGAAAACAAACATGTTTGCTTAAGGGGAAAGGTGAGTTGGGGTGCTGCATAAATCCAGAGATTGAAATGAGCACAGATACCGTTCCATAAGCCAAATATGTAATAGACAAGACCTACTCCTTGCTCAGCGAAGTGGACTCAACACCCCCTATTCACCGCAGAGGAATATATCTGACTAGTAAGAATCTTAAAATCTATGTATTTATATGTCTCCGTAAGAGAATCAAGTGTGTGTACAGACGCATAAACACAGCAGTGAAAATTAGCTCAACCCCATTATAAAAATAAACTTCAAAAACAAAACAGAAAGACAGTGAAAGAGAGAGAAATTCTTAAATAATTCGTTCAGGCTTGTGATGAAACCTGGATTTACCACATCTACACCCACAGCTGGGTGAGACATAAGGCTGGACACTTGGGGCTGAGAGAATTGGTGAGGTTCGGTGAGCAAATGCAGACCCTTTGAAGTAGTACTGTGTGCTACCCATTCCATGGGTCCCAACTCTCCAGGTTTAAGGGTTTCTTCCTACAGCTAAAACATGCGTGGGAAACCCAGAGGATGGTCCACAGTGTGATCGGGCAAGGTTTCTAAAACGCATCTCATTATTCGTCCTCTGGTACTCGGGTTCGCCATTCCAGACGCTTTACTAACAATCTCCCCACTTGGAGAGTCAGTGCTTGTAACCTCCTGTTTGGCACACTCTGCAATTTCTGCGGAGGATGAACGGGAATAGGGAGAACCAATGAGAGACTAGCTGTAGTTGTTTGGACGGGCACATTTCACTCTAATTTCCCACCAAGAAGAAGAATTAACCAAAGGCTCAGCGTGCCACGCTGGAACCAGATTAGGGCCTGAAGCAATCCTGCCGTTTTGCGTCCAGCTCACAAAAAAGCGAGTTGGTAAAAGGAGCTCAGGGTCACTGCAATTCACAAACTTGCAGAGTTATAAAGGACAACTATCGTCCAAAAATATATTGAGGTAAGGCTGCGAAGAGGACTTGAAAGCAAGGCACAATTGCAGGAAACAGATTTCAGGAGGTAGATTGGAATTGCATTTAAGGCATATGAAAAGCGGCAGAACTTCGACAATGATGCACTTGGCCAAAAAATGCATATGCGTTTTTTCCTGAATATATCCAGGAAAAAATGCATACGGCCATTTTTGCCAACCAAGGAAGCGTGCAATGGAAATCCGCACTACAATGAAGTCTCACTTCCCACCGGTCAAATGGGCCATCTGAAAAAAGTGTAAAATCCAGAAAGGCAGGACAGGCCATGGAGAACTGGGAGCCTTGTTATGCTGATGGGCGGGATGTAAATGGCCAGCAGCCACTCTGGAGAAGTGTATGGTGTTTCCTGAAACATCTAAAAAACAAAGCTACAGAGACTCGGGCACTTCCACTTATGGTCCTATAGCTTAGGGAAATTAAAATCAAAAAGACACAGCCACCCCAAAGTTTAGGGCTGCTGTGTTTACAAGAACCTCGACAACGGAACAACTTAAATATCCCAGAAAGAGAAAAATGGATAAAGAAGTTGTGGTACTTACATACAATGGAATATCACTCCACAATGAAATCAATGTCATCAGGCCCGTAGCAGCATAATGAGTGGATTTAGGTTCGATGATTCTGAGTGAAATAAGTCACACAGAAAAAGAAACTAGTCATAAGATAACACTTATAGAGGGAATGTAAACTTGGCTACACATGAACTGAATTACAAAACAGAACAGAGTCTCACATTTAGAAAACAAACTTATGCTTGCTTAAGGGGAAAGGTGAGTTGGGGTGCTGCATAAATCCAGAGATTGAAATGAGCACAGATACCGTTCCATAAGCCAGTAATAGACAAGATATACTCCTTGTTCAACGAAGTGGACTCAACACCCCCTATTCACCGCAGAGGAATATATCTGACTAGTAAGAATCTTAAAACCTATGTATTTATATGTCTCCGTAAGAGAATCAAGTGTGCATCGAGCGGCATAAACACAGCAGTGCAAATCAGCTAAACCCCATTATAAAAATAAATTTCAAAATCAAAACACAAAGACAGTGAAAGAGAGAGAAATTCTTAAATAACTCGTTCAGGCTTGTGATGAAACCTGGACTTACCACATCTACACCCACAGCTGGTTGAGACATAAGGCTGGACACTTGGGGCTGAGAGAATTGGTGAGGTTCGGTGAGCAAATGCAGACCCTTTGAAGTAGTACTGCGTGCTACCCATTCCATGGGTCCCAACTCTCCAGGTTTAAGGGTTTCTTCCTACAGCTAAAACATGCGTGGGAAACCCAGAGGATGGTCCACAGTGTGATCGGGCAAGGTTTCTAAAACGCATCTCATTATTCGTCCTCTGGTACTCGGGTTCGCCATTCCAGACGCTTTACTAACAATCTCCCTACTTGGAGAGTCAGTGCTTGTAACCTCCTGTTTGGCACACTCTGCAATTTCTGCGGAGGATGAAAGGGAATAGGGAGAACCAATGAGAGACTAGCTGTAGTTGTTTGGACGGGCACATTTCACTCTAATTTCCCACCAAGAAGAAGAATTAACCAAAGGCTCAGTGTGCCACGCTGGAACCAGATTAGGGCCTGAAGCAATCCTGCCGTTTTGCGTCCAGCTCACAAAAAAGCGAGTTGGAAAAAGGAGCTCAGGGTCACTGCAATTCACAAACTTGCAGAGTTATAAAGGACAACTATCGTCCAAAAATATATTGAGGTAAGGCTGCGAAGAGGACTTGAAAGCAAGGCACAATTGCAGGAAACAGATTTCAGGAGGTAGATTGGAATTGCATTTAAGGCATATGAAAAGCAGCAGAACTTCGACAATGATGCACTTGGCCAAAAAATGCATATGCGTTTTTTCCTGAATATATCCAGGAAAAAATGCATACGGCCATTTTTGCCAACCAAGGAAGCGTGCAATGGAAATCCGCACTACAATGAAGTCTCACTTCCCACCGGTCAAATGGGCCATCTGAAAAAAGTGTAAAATCCAGAAAGGCAGGACAGGCCATGGAGAACTGGGAGCCTTGTTATGCTGATGGGCGGGATGTAAATGGCCAACAGCCACTCTGGAGAAGTGTATGGTGTTTCCTGAAACATCTAAAAAACAAAGCTACAGAGACTCGGGCACTTCCACTTATGGTCCTATAGCTTAGGGAAATTAAAATCAAAAAGACACAGCCACCCCAAAGTTTAGGGCTGCTGTGTTTACAAGAACCTCGACAACGGAACAACTTAAATATCCCAGAAAGAGAAAAATGGATAAAGAAGTTGTGGTACTTACATACAATGGAATATCACTCCACAATGAAATCAATGTCATCAGGCCCGTAGCAGCATAATGAGTGGATTTAGGTTCGATGATTCTGAGTGAAATAAGTCACACAGAAAAAGAAACTAGTCATAAGATAACACTTATAGAGGGAATGTAAACTTGGCTACACATGAACTGAATTACAAAACAGAACAGAGTCTCACATTTAGAAAACCAACTTATGCTTGCTTAAGGGGAAAGGTGAGTTGGGGTGCTGCATAAATCCAGAGATTGAAATGAGCACAGATACCGTTCCATAAGCCAGTAATAGACAAGATATACTCCTTGTTCAACGAAGTGGACTCAACACCCCCTATTCACCGCAGAGGAATATATCTGACTAGTAAGAATCTTAAAACCTATGTATTTATATGTCTCCGTAAGAGAATCAAGTGTGCATCGAGCGGCATAAACACAGCAGTGCAAATCAGCTAAACCCCATTATAAAAATAAATTTCAAAATCAAAACACAAAGACAGTGAAAGAGAGAGAAATTCTTAAATAACTCGTTCAGGCTTGTGATGAAACCTGGATTTACCACATCTACACCCACAGCTGGGTGAGGCATAAGGCTGGACACTTGGGGCTGTGAGGATTGGTGAGGTTCGGTGAGCAAATGCAGACCCTTTGAAGTAGTACTGCGTGCTACCCATTCCATGGGTCCCAACCCTCCAGGTTTAAGGGATTCTTCCTACAGCTAAAACATGCGTGGGAAACCCAGAGGATGGTCCACAGTGTGATCGGGCAAGGTTTCTAAAACGCATCTCATTATTCGTCCTCTGGTACTCGGGTTCGCCATTCCAGACGCTTTACTAACAATCTCCCCACTTGGAGAGTCAGTGCTTGTAACCTCCTGTTTGGCACATCGTTTGGCAGCGATGCACTTGGCCAAAAAGGGCGTATGCGTTTTTTCCTGAGTATATTCAGGATAAAATGCATACACACTTTTTGGCCAACCAAGCAAGCGGGAAATTCAAATCTGCACTACAAAGAAGTCTCATCCTAACACGTACCCTAACCCTATCCCGGTACCGTACCCTAACCTGTACCTGAGACCGTACCCGTTCCCTAACCCTAACCCTTACCCTAAGCTGTACACGAACACTAACCCGTACGCTAACATGTACCCTAACAGTAACACATAGCCATACACTAAACTTTATCCTAACCCTACCCCGTATCCTAACCCTTTCCCTAAACTGTACCATAACCCGTATCCTAATCCTAACCCATCCCCTAACACTAACCCATAACCTAACCCGTACCCTAATCCTAACCCATACACTAACACGTACCCTAACCTTAACCCGTTGTCATACCCTAACCTGCAACCTAATCCGTACCCATTCCCTAACCCTAACCCTTACACTATCCCGTACCATAATCCTAACCTGTACACTAACACTAAACCGTACCCTAACACTTACCTTACTCCTTACCCGTGGTCATACCCTAAACTGTACCCCAAACCATACCCGTCCCCTAACCCTAACCCTAAACCTTACCCTAAACCATACCCTAATCCTAACCCGTACACTAACACTAAACTGTACCCTAACACGTACCCTAACCCTAACCCTTTGTTGTTCCCTATCCTGTACCCTAAACTGTACCCCTTCCTTAACACTAAACCTAACCCTAACCCGTACCTAACACTAACCCATACACTAAACCTAACCATAACCCTGAACGTAAACCATACCTGAATCCTAACCCATACCCTAACACTAACCCATACCTTAACCCGTACCCTAACACTAAACCATAGCCATACCCTAAACTGTACCCTAACACTAACCCGTACCATAACCATAACCCTAAACCATACTCTAAGCCATACAATAATCCTAACCCGTACCCTAACCCTAAACCTTACCCTAAACCCTAATCCTTACCCCTAGCTTAATTTTGTTTTTTTGTATTTAAAAAAATATTTTCTTGGGTTAAAACAAACTAGCAGAACAACAAAATAGAGGGCTTCGCTGGTGGTGCGGTGGTTAGAATCTGCCTGCTAATGCAGGGGACACAGGTTCGAGCCCTGGTCTGGGAGGATCCCACATGCCATGGAGCAACTAGGCCCATAAGCCACAACCAGTGAGCCCTCGCATCTGGAGCCTGTGCTCTGCAACGAGAGAGGCCGCAATAGTGAGAGGCCCGCGCACCGAGATCAAGAGTGGCCCCCCACTTGCCACAACTAGAGAAAGCCCTCACACGGAAACTCAGACCCAACACAACAAAAATAAATAAATAAATAATAAACTCCTACCCCCCCCCAAAAAAAAGAACAACAAAATAAAACAGAAAGTAACCTGAGTGTCCCTCAAAAAGCTAAGTCTGAAATAGTTGGTACTTCTGTTCTATGGACTGTTATGTAGCCTATAAAAAGTGTGAGAGCTAAATCTGTTTTTCTACAGTGAGAAGCATGATATTCCAGATGTATAGAACACCTGGATAAAATGAGAAATCTACACATTATGCTGGTCGTTTCAGTAAATGGGAAAGGATGGCAAGTGGTAAAATATTATCTTTTCCTTTAATTTTTTAAATTTCACTTGTTACAAAGAACTTCAATTATAATTGTACTTTAAAAAAGTAACAATGGAAATTTAAAAGAAAAAATATATATTGTGTGTTCAGTTACGTTTCATAGAATTATGAAATGCTCCACCCTCTGGCCATTACCTGAAAAAACAGCTTTAAAACCTATGCTAATTGTCACTTCATATGAACAAGTCCTGCAGGGCTGTAAAGGAAACCTGCCTTCATCATGTCTTGCGGGAGGTAAAGGCCAAAGTATTTCAAAATGTGGCACATATTTCAAGAAAACCATTTGAAGAACTAAGCTGTAATAACTGTTTGAAAAATAAAAGGACATGCCTGAAAGCTCAATTTCAAAGGATTATGAGACACATGCAAATCCAACCACACAGAGGTATCAGCTCACACCATTCAGAATAACCATCAGGAAAGAAACTACAAACGATCAATGCTGAAGAGGTTGTGGAGAAATGCATACCCTTAATTTGAAGTGGGACGTAACCTGGTAAGAGTCACTAATGGGAACAGGGTGGAGGTGCCTTTAAAAGGTAAATATTGAGCTACTATATGATCCAGCAGGCCCACTCCTGGGCCTATAACATAAGAAGACAGAATTGGAAAGACACAGGCAGGCAAATCTGCACTGCAGCAGTATTACAATAGCCAAGACATGGAAGCAACCAAAAGTCCATCAACAGATGAGTGGACAAAGAGGAACTGTTACATGTAGAGATGGAATATTAGCTCGGGAAAAAAATGAAACAATGCCATTTGCAGCACCATAGATGAGTCTAGAGGTAACCATGCAACTTGTAGTAAGTGAGAAAGCGAAAGACACCTAACGTATATCACTTATAGGTGTTACCTGAAAATTGATAACAATGAAGATATTTCCACAGAGAAAGACAATCACAGATTCATTGAACAAACTTATGGTTCCCCAAATTGAAAGGTGTGAGGATTGGATACATTACGATATTGGGGTTAACATAGATATAGAAACACATGTGAAATATATAATCACCAAAGACCTACGGAATACCAAGAGAAGACTACTCAACATTGTGTCATAACCTACCTGGGAAAAGGTTCCGAAGAAGAATAGATATATGTATGTGTGTGAAAGAACCACATCTTGCACACCTAGAACAAAAAAAAAAAAACATTGTAATCAAATTTGCTGCGATAAAAAATAAAAATTAAATTAAAAATATGAACAAGAAATAATGAGACATAAACTGAAAGGAATTTTTCCTGGCACATCCCATTCTAATTTTCAACCTAGAACAGGACTTCCATTAAGGCTCTGTTGCCCTGGTAACCAGATTTGGTAAAGGAGAAATGCTGCCGCCTTGTGACTGTTTCACACAACAGCAGCTTTAAACCAAGAGGTAATGGTCACTTAATATTCAAAATATGTGCAGCACTGTAAAGGACACCGGGCCTCAAAAATGTCCTGGGGTCGTAATCGACCAGAAAATTCAAAAGACGTCAACATTTCAAGAAGACAATGTCAAGAGGCATATTTTACGCACATTTTGTCTTTTCTTTTTTTTCTCTTTAAAATAAAAGGGAATTGAAAAATGCGCAACATCAGCAATGAATAAAGCCATGCAAATCCAATTACAGAAATGTTCACCTCACAGCCGTCAGAATGTTCTTCAGCAAAAAGTCTACAAAGAATAAATGCTGAAGGGGTTTCAGAGAACTGTGTACCCTCCAGCTGCTGGGGGGGATGTAAACTGGTAACAGCCAGTAGTGAGAACATAATGGAGGTGCGTTTAAGGGTAAAAATTGAGCTACCATGTGATCTGGTAGGTCGTTTGATGTGCCTATCACCTGAGCAGAGCAGAATGGAAAAGACACAGACTGGCAATCCTGCACTGCAGGAATATTTAACATAGCCAAGACTTGGAAGAAACCAAAATGTCCATCAACAGAAAAATGCACAAAGAGGAAGTGGTCCATGTAAACAATGGAATATAAGCCATGGAAAACAATGAAACAGTGCCGTTTGCACCACCATATAAGGACCTAGAGATAATCACTCAAATTAAAGAAAGAAAGTGAAAGACAGATATCCTATGACATCACTTCTAGGTGTTACCTAAAAGTTGATACTCATGAACTTATTTCCAAGAGAAGGAAAAGCATGGATTAAGAAAAAAAAATTATGTTTAACCAATGGAAAAGTGTAAGGAATGTGTGAATTAGGATATGAGGGTTAACAGACATGTACTAATACATATGAAATATATAATCACAAAATACCTATGGAATACCAAGAGAGGTCTAGGCAACACTCTGTAATAACCTACACGGTAAAGAATGCAAAGATAAATGACAGATACATTGATATAATGAACGAGATTCTGTACACCTAGGAGAAACAAAATATTTTTATCAAGTTTGCTCTGATAATTAATAAAAATTAAATTTATAAAACAAACAAGAAGTAAGGAGATATAAGCTCTTGGGGATGTGCTCTGGCACATTCCACTCTAATTTGCAGCCTACTAACACGATTTCCAGGAAGGCTCTGCTGCCCAAAAACCCAGAGTTGGAAATGTAGAAATTCTGCTGCCTTGTGGCCGTTTTCCGCAAGAGCGGCGTTAAGCCCACAGCTAATGTTCTCTTAACATTCACAAGGACTCAGGGCTGCAAAGGACACCTGCCCTAAACAACTGTGCTGAGGTAGGGAATGGACAATAAAATTCAAAACTGGCAAATTTTTCAAGACGATAGTATGAAGAGGTAAGTTTGACTCACTCTCTTGTTTAAAAAAAGGAAAATGGGTGAAAGCTCAACCTCAGGAATTATTAGACTCATGCAAATCTAATGTACAAAAAGGTTTCAACTCACACCAGTCGACTGACCATCAGCAAAAGGTCTACAAACAATAAATTCTGAAGGGGTTTTAGAGAACTGTGTACCCTCTAGCTGCTGGTGAGATGTAACGTGGTAAGAGCCAATAATGAGAACAGAAAGGAGCTACGATTAAAAGTAAAAGTTGAGGTACCATTCGATGCAGCAGTCACACCACTGGGCCTCTCACCTGAGAAGACCAGAATCGAGAAGACGCGGGCTGCAAAAGCTGCACTGCAGCCTTATTCACAATAGCCAAGACAGTGAAGCCACCAAAATGTCCATCAACAGATGTATGGATGAAGAAGAAGTGGTCCACGTTCACAATAGAATATTAGCCATGGAAAACAATGAAACACTGCTATTTGAGGTGCCATAGATGAGCTTGGAGATAATCACAGAATATGAGGTAAGTCAGAAAGCAAAAGACCTATATCCTATGATATCACTTATAGGCGTTATCTAATAACTAACACAAATGAACATATTTCCACAGAGAAAGACACTCACAGACTTAGAAATTAAGTATGCTTATCTAAAAGGAAAGGTGGGCAGAATGGATAAATTAAGATTAACGTTACCATACGTATACAAATACATATAATAAACATATATCAAAAAGACGGACCATATAGCAAGGGAGGTCTATGGAACACTGTAATATTTTACATGGGAAGAGGATCTGAACATGAATAGACATATATATTGTACAAATGAACCAGATTGTGTACATCTGGACAAACAATATCTAATCATTACCCCGATTAAATAAATTTTAAAAACCAAGATGTAATGAGACATAAACTTATGGGCGTTCCTCCTGGCACATTCCATTCTAACTTAAAACCTAGGACCACGACTTCCAGAAAGGCTCTGCTGCCCTAGTACCCAGATTTGGGAAAGGACAAATGCTGCCTCCTTGTGGCCGTTTCCCACAACAGCAGCTTTAAACCCAGTGCTAATGGTCACTAAATATTCACCAAACTTGCAGTTCTGTAATGACATCTGCCCTCCAAAAAAATCCTGGGGTCGAATATCCACCAAAAATTCAAAAGAGGGCAACCTTCCAAGAAGACAGCTTCAAGAGATAGATTGTACTCACACTTGATTTTTAACAGAAAGGAAAAAGGCGTGGAAAATGATGAATTTTAGGAATTTTTAAAGTCATGCAAACCCAAATTACAAAAACCTATCAGGTCACAACAGTCAGATTGGCCATTAGCAAAAATGCTGCAAACTATAAATGCTGAAGGGATTGTGGAGAAGTTCGTACCCTCGGCTCTAAGGGAGACATGGTAAGAGCCACTAATGAAAACACAATGGAGGTGCTTTGAAAAGGTAAACATTGAGCTACTAGTCAATCAGTCATACCCACTGCTGGGACTATCACCTGAGAAAATGAGAATCAAAAAGTCACAAGCTGGCAATCTTGCACTCCAGCAATATTTAATATAGCCAACACTTGGAAGCAACGAAAATGTCCCTCAACAGAGCAATGCACCAAGAAGTGGTCCATATACAAAATGGAATATTATTCCGATAAAAATATAAATTAAATTAAAAAAACAAACAAAAGTAAGGAGACATCAGCCTTTGGGGGTTTATCCGGGCACATTCCACTCTAATTTATAACCGAGGAAGACCACCGGCCGGAAGCTCTGTTTCCCTAGTACCAGCATGGGGAACAAAGAAAGGCTGCCGCAATCTGGCCGTTACCTGCAAAAGCAGCTTTAAAGCCTGTGCTAATGGTCACTTCATGTGAACAAGTACTGCAGGGCTGTAAATGAAACCTGCCCTCAAAATGTTTTGAGGGAGGTAATGGCCAATAAATTTCAAAATGTAACACATACTTTAGAAAACACTTTGAAGAGCTAAGCTGTAATCACAGTTTGAAAAATAAAAAGGACATGACTTAAAGCTCAATTTCAAAGGATTATGAGTCATATGCAAATTCAACCACAAAGAGGTATCAGCTCACACCAGTCAGAATATCCATCAGCAAGAAAACTACAAACAATAAATGCTGAAGCCATAAAAAGAAACGAAATTGAGCTATTTGTAATGAGGTGGATAGACCTAGAGTCTGTCATACACAGTGAAGTAAGTCAGAAAGAGAGAGACAAATACCGTATGCTAACACATATACCTGGAATTTAAGGGAAAAAAATGTCATGAAGAACCTAGGGGTAAAACAGGAATAAAGACAGAGATCTACTAGAGAATGGACTTGAGGATATGGGGAGGGGGAAGGGTAAGCTGTGACAAAGGGAGAGAGAGGCATGGACATATATACACTACCAAACGTAAGGTAGATAGCTAGTGGGAAGCAGCAGCATGGCACAGGGAGATCAGCTCGGTGCTTTGTGACCGCCTGGAGGGGAGGGAGGGTGGGAGGGAGGGAGACGCAAGAGGGAAGTGATATGGGAACATATGTATATGTATAACTGATTCATTTTGTTGTAAAGCACAAGCTAGCACACCATTGTAAAGCAATTATACTTCAATAAAGATATTAAAAATAAATAAATAAATAAATGCTGAAGGTGTTGTGGAGAAATGCATACCCTCAACTTTAAGTGGGATGTAACCTGGAAAGAGCCAATAATGAGCACAGAATCGTGGTGCATTTAAACGGTAAACCCCGAGATACCATATGATACAGGATGCCCACTCCTGGGCCTATAACATAAGAAGACAGAATTGTAAAGACACAGGCAGGCAAATGTGCAGTGCAGCAGTATTACAATAGCCAAGACATGGAGGCAACCAAAAAGTCCATCAACAGGTGAGTGGACAAAGAAGAACTGGTACATGTACAGATGGAATATTATCTAGGGAAAAAAATGAAACAATGCCATTTGCAGCACCGTAGATGATTCTAGAGGTAATCAGGCAAATTGTACTAAGTCAGACAGCAAAAGACACATATCCTATAATATCACTTATAGGTGTTAGCTAAAAATTGATACCAATGAAGATATTTCCACAGAGAAAGGCAATCACAGATTCATTAAACAAAGTTATGGTTCACCAAATGGAAAGGTGTGAGGACTGGATACATTAGGATATTGGGGTTAACATAGATATAGAAACACATGTGAAATATATAATCACCAAAGACCTATGGAATACCAAGAGAAGACTACTCAACATTGTGTCACAAGCTACATGAGAAAACGATCTGAAGAAGTATAGATACATGTATATGTGTAAAAGAACCACATCTTACACACCTAGAACAAACAAAACATTTTAATCAAATTTGCTCTGATAAAAAATAAACATTAAAAAAAGAACAAGAAAAAAAAGAGAGAAAAAAAAGGGAAAAAAAGAACGAGAAGTAATGAGACATACACTTAAGGGGCTTTTTGCTGGCACATTGCATTCTAATTTACAACCAGAACACGACTTCCATTAAAGCTCTGTCATCACTAATAAAGCAGCTTTATAAGCAATGTTGAAGGTAGCTTAAAAGAATTCTCACTAATTATTGACAGTAACAAGAAAACAAACAAAAGTAAAAATCTCACGGCAAAAAGTATACATAGAGTAAGGGTAGTAGATCAAACACTTATTAAACTTCTGTAAAGAATAAAAGACAACAGTAGTATTTTTTTTTAAAGAGAGGGGCCAAATAAATCAGAACTGAAAGAGATGATGTTACAAGAGCCACCACAGAAATACAAAGTATCCTAAGATACACACAGGGTAACTCAGGGCTCAGACTGGACAGAGCCCACTCTCCATTCCCCTGTACATGACTTACAGGAGCCTCAGGAACTGAGGAGGGGGTCCTTGAGGAGAGGCACAAGATAGAAGATGTTAGGCATTAACATGACTGCATTCATTTTAAACGTGCCTGAACTACATTCACATGAGATGATTTTGTCCTGTTTGTACATCAGCACCTCTAGTCGGAACTGTAGATCTTTGGTTTCACCACCTCTATGACAGCATTAGCTTCACCTGCTGTGGACTGTCTCCTATAGGATTTCTAGAACCACAAAACATCGAAGCTTCACAGGACCCAGAGTCTGTGCGACTCCACTCAGAGTCTCAACTGCATTCAGAGACTCAGAGTCTCAACAGAGACTCCACTCTTGGAGGACACACACAAAGTAGTGTGCACATCAGGACCCAAGGGAAGGAGCAGTCACCCCGTAGGTGAATGGTCATACCTAGCTGCTAGTTTTAGAGGGTCTCCTGCAGAGGTGGGGTGTGGCTGCAGCTCACCATGGGGACAACGACACTGACAGCAGAAGTTCTGGGAAATACTCCTTGGCGTGAACTCTCCCAGAGTCCACCATTAGCCCCACCAAGAGCAAGGTAGGCTCCAGTGCTGGGTCGCCTCAGTCCAAACAACCAACAGGGAGGGAACCCAGCCCTATGCATCAGGAGACAAGTGGATTAAACTTTTTATTAAACTTTTATTTAATCCACAGACAAGCAGATTAAAGCTCTGCCCACCAGAACAACACCCAGCTCTACCCACCACCAGTCCCTCGCATAAGGAAGCTTGCACAAGCCTCTCAGATAGACTCAATCACTGGAGAGCAGACAGCAGAAGCAAGAAGAACTACAATTCTGCAGCCTGTGGAAGGAAAACCACATTCACAGAAAGATAGAGAAAATGAAAAGGCAGAGGACTTTATACCAGATCAAGGAACAAGATAAATCCTCAGAAAAACAACGAAATGAAGTGGGGATAGGTAACCTTCCAGTAAAAGAATTCAGAATAATGATAGTGAAGATGACCCAAAACCTTAGAAAAATAATGGAGGCAAAGATCGAGAAGATGCAAGAAATGCTTAACAAAGACCTAGAAGAATTAAGGAACAAACACCTAGAAGAATTAAAGAACAAACAAACAGAGATGAACAATACAATAACTGAAATGAAAAATACACTAGAAGGAATCAGTAGCAGAATAACTGTGACAGAAGAACGGATAAGTGACCTGGAAGACAGAAAGGTGGAAATCACTGCCATGGAACAAAATAAAGAAAAAGAATGAAAATAAATGAAGACAACCTAAGAGACTTCTGGGACAACATTAAATGCAACAACATTCGCATTATAGGGGTCCCAGATGGAGAACAGAGAGAGAAAGGACTCGAGAAAATATCTGAAGAGATTATAGTTGAAAACTTCCCTAGCATGGGAAAAGAAATAGCCACCGAAGTCCACGAAGCGCAGAGAGTCCCAGGCAGGATAAACCAAAGGAGAAAAATGCCGAGACACACAGTAATCAAATTGAAAAAATTAAAGACAAAGAAAAATTATTGAAAGCAACAAGGGAAAAATGACAACATACAACGGAATTCCCATAAGGTTAACAGCTGATTTCTCAGCAGAAAATCTACAAGCCAGAAGGGAGTGGCATGATAAATTTAACGTGATGAAAGGGAAGAACCTACCACCAAGAGTACTCCACCCAGCAAGTATCTCATTCAGATTTGATGGAGAAATCAAAAGCTTTACAGACAAGCAAAAGCTAAGAGAATTCAGCACCACGAAACCAGCTCTACAACAAATGCTAAAGGAACTTCTCTAAGTGGGAAACACAAGAGAAGAAAAGGACCCACTAAGACAAACCCATAACAATTAAGAAAATAATAATAGGAACATACATATTGATAATTACCTTAAACGTGAATGGATTAAATGCTCCAACCAAATGACACAGGCTCACTGAATGGATACAAAAACAAGATCCATATATATGCTGTCTACAAGAGACCCATTTCAGACCTAGGGACACATACAGACTGAAAGTGAGAGGATGGAAAAATATATTCCATGCAAATGAAAATCAAAAGAAAGCTGGAGTAGCAATACTCATATCAGATAAAATAGATTTTAAAATAAAGAATGTTACAAGAGACAAGGAAGGACACTACATAATGATCAAGGGATCAATCCAAGATATAACAATTATAAATATATATGTACCCAACACAGGAACACCTCAATACATAAGGCAACTGCTAACAGCTATAAAAGAGGAAATCAACAGTAACACAATAATAGCAAGGGACTTTAACACCTCACTTACACCAATGGAGATCATCCAGACAGAAAATTAATAAGGAAACACAAGCTTTAAATGACACAATAGACCAGATAGATTTAATGGATATTTATAGGACATTCCATCCAAAAACAGCAGACTACAAGTTCTTCTCAATGGCACACGGAACATTCTCCGGGATAGATCACATCTTGGGTCACAAATAAAGCCTCAGTAAATTTAAGAAAACTGAAATCATATCAAGCAGCTGTTCCGACCACAATGCTATGAGATTAGAAATCAATTACAGGGAAAGTAACGTAAAAAACAAACACATGGAGGCTAAACAATACATTTCTAAATAACCAAGAGATCACTGAGGAAATCAAAGAGGAAATCAAAAAATACCTAGAGACAAATGACAACAAAAACACGATGATCCAAAACCTATGGGATGCAGCAAAAACAGTTCTAAGAGGGAAGTTTATAGCAATAAAAGCCTACCTCAAGAAACCAGAAAAATCTCAAATAAACAATCTAACCCTACACCTAAAGGAACTAGAGAATGAAGAACAAAACCCAAAGTTAATAGAAGGAAAGAAATCATAAAGATCAGAGCAGAAATAAATGAAATAAAAACAATAGCAAAGATCAATAAAACTAAAAGCTGGTTCTTTGAGAAGATAAACAAAAATGATAAACCTTTAGCCAGACTCAAGTAAAAGAGGGAGAGGACTCAAATCAATAAAATTAGAAATGAAACAGGAGAAGTTGTAACAGACACCACAGAAATACAAAGCATCCTAAGAGACCTCTACAAGCAACTCTATGTCAATAAAATGGACAACCTGGAAGAAATGGACAAATTCTTAGAAAGGTATAACCTTCCAAGACTGAACCGGGAAGAAATAGAAAATATGAACAGACCAATCACAAGTAATGAAATTGAAAGTGTGATTAAAAATCTTCCAACAAACAAAAGTCCAGAACGAGATGGCATCAGAAGTGAATTCTATCAAACATTTAGACAAGAGCTAACACCCAATCTTCTCAAACTCTTCAGAACTTTTCAGGGGAAGGAACACTCCCAAACTCATTATATGAGGCCACAATCACCCTGATACCAAAACCAGACAAAGATACTACAGAAAAAGAAAATTAGAGACCAATATCACTGATTAATATAGATGTAAAAATCCTCAACAAAATACTAGGAAACAGAATTAAACAACACATTAAAAGGATCATGCACCATGATCAGGTGGGGTTTATCCCAGGGATGCAAGAATTCTTCAATATACACAAATCAATCAATGTGATACACCATATTAACAAATTGTAGAATAAAAATATGATCATCCCAATAGATGCAGGAAAAGCTTTTGACAAAATTCAACACCAATTTATGATTAAAAGTCTCCAAAAAGTGGGCATAGAGGGAATCTACCTCAACATAATAAAGGCAGTATATGACAAACCCACAGCAAACATCATTCTCAATAGTGAAAAACTAAAAGCATTTCCTCTAAGATCAGGAACAAGACAAGGATGTCCACTCTCACCACTATTACTCAACATAGTTTTTGGAAGTCCTAGACACAGTAATCAGAGAAGAAAAAGAAATAAAAGGAATACAAATTGGAAAAGAAGAAGTAAAATTGTCACTGTTTGCAAATGACACGATACTACACATAGTGAATCCTAAAGATGCCACCAGAAAACTACCAGAGCTAATCAATGAATTTGGTAAAGTTGCAGGATACAAAATTAGTGCACAGAAATCTCTTGCATTCCTATACACTAACAATGAAAGATCAGAAAGAGAAATTAAGGAAACAATCTCATTCACCATTGCAACAAAAAGAATAAAATACGGAGGAATGACCCTACATAAGGAGGTAAAAGACCTGTACTCAGAAAACTATAAGACACTGCTGAAAGAAATCAAAGATGATATAAACATATGGAGGTATAAACCATGTTCTTGGATTAGAAGAATCAATATTGTGAAAATGACTATAGTACCCAAAGCAAGCTACAGATTCAATGCAATCCCTATCAAATACCACTGGCATTTTCTACAGAACTAGAACAAAAAAAAATCTTAAAATTTGTATGGAGACACAAAAGACCCCGAATAGCCAAAGCAGTCTTGAGGGAAATTAAAAGAGCTGGAGGAATCAGACTTCCTAACTTCAGACTATACTACAAAGCTACATTAATCAAGACTATATGGTACTGGCACAAAAACAGAAATATAGATCAATTGAACAAGATAGAAAGCCCAGAGATAAACCTACGTACCTATGGCTAACTCATCTATGACAAAGGAGGCAAAGATATACAATGAAGAAAAGACAGTCTCTTCAGTAAGTGGTGCTGGGAAAACTGGACAACTACATGTAAAAGAATGAAATTAGAACACCCGCTAACACCATACACAAAAATAAATTCAAAATGGATTAGAGACCTTAATGTAAGACCGGACAGTATAAAACTCTTAGAGGAAAACATAGGAAGAATACTCTAACATAAATCACAGCAAGATCTTTTTTGATCCACCTCCTAGAGTAATGACATAAAAAAGAAAACTAAACAAATGGGACCTAATGAAACGTAAAAGCTTTTGCAAAGCAATGGAAACTACAAACACAAAAAGACAACCCTCAGAATGGGAGAATATATTTGCAACTGAATCAATGGACAAAGGATTAATCTCCAATATATATAAACAGCTGATGCAGCTCAATATTAAAAAAACAAACAACCCAATACAAAAATGGGCAGAAGATCTAAATAGACATTTCTTCCAAAAAGATGTAGAGATGGCCAAGGAGCACATGAAAAGCTGCTCTACATCACTAATTATTAGAGAAATGCAAATCAAAACTACAATGAGGTATCACCTCACACCTGTTAGAATGGGCATCATCAGAAAATCTACAAACAACAAATGCTGGAGAGGGTGTGGAGAAAAGGAACCCTCTTCCACGATTGGTGGGAATGTAAATTGATAGTCACTATGGAGAACAGTATGGAGGTTCCTTAAAAAACTAAAAATAGAATTACCATATGATCCAGCAACCCACTACTGGGCATATACCCAGAGAAAACCATAAATCAAAAAGACACATTCACCACAATATTCATTGCAGCACTATTTACAATAGCCAGGTAATGGAAGCAACCTAAATGCCCACAGACAGACGAATGGATAAAGATGTGGTACATATATAAAATGGACTATTAGCCATAAAAAGGAATGAAATTGGGTCATTTGTAGAGACGTCGATGGATCTAGAGACTGTCATACAGAGTGAAGTAAGTCAGAGAGAGAAAAACAAATATTGTATATTAACGCATATATGTGGAACCTAGAAAAATGGTACAGATGAACCAGTTTGAAGGGCAGAAATAGAGACACAGATGTAGAGAACAAATGTATGGACACAAAGAGGGGAAAGGCATGGGGGGGGTGGCGGTGGGAGGAGTTGGGAGATTGGGATTGACATGTATACATTTATATGTATAAAATAGATAACCAATAAGAACCTGCTGTATAAAAATAAATAAAATAAAATGAAAAATAAAATTTTTTAAAAAACGGAAAAAAGTTATTCCCTTCACATACATGTATTTATATGAATGAATTATTTCCATGCTTACATCCATAAGTACAAAAAAGAGGAATAAAACCTACCTTGAAACACAAAAGAAAAAAACAAAACAGAACCCACCAGTTATACAGATGAAAACCCTATCAGGGCACTTGCTTCAGTGGTAGACAATTCTGAAATTGGTCAGAGGTGGGGAAACATCTCGCATGCAGCCAGCAGCCCCCCCGGAAGGAGTGTCCTCATTACAAGCCTGGGGGACAGTGCCGAGGCATCTGTGAGTAAACGTGAGATGAGCCCCAGGCCAGCTGCTGCTGAACTGTTCCCAACCTTCCCAGGTAAAACACCTGAATATGTACAAGGACTTGAAAGCCTAGAGGAAGGGCCATGGAGCCACACGAGTGACAGCATGCCAGCCGACTTGGTGCCTGCAGGCCAGCCAGGATGGTACTGGCCCTGGGTGCTCTTCTGGAAGATTTCCATTTCCCTGCCTGAGATACCCGTCCTGTCCCTGCCCCCACTGCTTTTTTCCTTCCTCACCTCTGCCCAGGGAGAAATTCCAGCAGCAGGTATGGGTGACACATCCTCTTCCTTAGCAGGTGGCAGCCTGGCAACTGCTGCAGAAAGTCCAGCAGAGCCCCACTCACACTGGGCCACCCACAAAGCTGTGGCCTCTCACTCCCTCCCACCAGCCCAGCCCCGAGACTGCTGACAGGGCAGAGAAAATGGCGTCAGGCACGGCTGCAGGGGCTCTTGCTGCCTGGAGTGGTATTTATATTGATCTCAACCCAGGCACACCTGGGGAGGGCTGGCCGGCACGGTAAGGCTGCCCAGGTCAGCCAATCATCACCCCTCAGGGGCTCACAGTTGCAGAAAATGGAACTTGCTGAACCGGCCAGGTCCCAGGAACAGGTGTGGCCTCTGAGAGTCAAGATAGACAAGGGGCTGCAGCTTTGGCTTGTTTTCTAATCATTTTATCTGGCCCATGAGTGGGAGACAACTTCAAGAAAACACTGTCCTAATGAGAGGAACCCAGGAGTCAGGGAGAGGAGGGGTGGGTGGTGGTTGGAGACAGAGGCCTGGTGCCCCGGGTGCAGTGGAAGTCTCTGGAAGACCAGGTGGAGGGAGGCCGTACAGAGTGATGCCCAGGGTCACAGACCTGTCGCAGCTGCTGTTTGTTAGTTCAAGTCCTGCTCTGAGGTGCTCTGTGTCAGCTCTGAGTGACAGGTGAGCTGGGGGTGCTCTGCAATGAGGGCTATGTGCATGGTTCCTGTGTGCCCAGCCCTGCCATGGTACCTGCAAGGGTAGCTCTGTATCCGGGGATTGGTCTGACCACGAGAGCCCCATGGGCTGCTGGGGACCTGGTAAAGAATGTCAGGACAGTCAGTGAAGCCACCGAGGATATACCTCCAGCTGCTCCTAATTCCTACACCCTGCTGGTCATTCTACCAACCACCAGGACATGGTATTCTGTATTAGTCTTCAATGATGCCTTCTTTTGTATTCCATTAGTCCCAGAGTCACAAGAAATTTTGGCTTGTGAGTGGCAGGACTCAACATACAACTAAAACAATACTTCCGGGCCGTCTTGCCCCAAGGGTGCAAAAATTCCCACACCGTCTTTGGGGAAAGCTTAGGTAAAGACCTAAAAGTTCTACCTCTGGAAAAGGAAATCCTCCTTCAATACGCAGACGACATTCTGATTGCCAGCCCTACTAAGGAGGCCTCTGAACTACCAAGCCAATAAAGGATAGAAGTTGTCCAAGAAAAAGCTCAAATATCACAGACTGCGGTGACCTGCCTGGGCTTCATTCTCACAGAAGGTCAGAGAAGCCCATCCCAGGAAAGGGAAGAAACCATTTGCAGCCTTACCCCTTTCTAAAACTAGAAGACAGCTTAGGGGTTCCTGGGGAGGCCAGGGTTTGCTGCTTCTGGATCCCTAACTACAGTCTACTAGCTGGACCTCTATATGAAACACTGAAAGGAAAAGATGATGATCCTTTTGAATAGAATCCAGAAGTGGCCTTTCAAGAATGGAAAGAGCAGTCAATTCAGACCCTTGCCCTGGAACTCCCTAATTTAGCTAAACCCTTTGACCTTTACATTCCCGGTGAAAGGTGAATCGCCATTGGAGAATTAGTGCAAAAACTGGGACCACTTGAAATGGAACAATGCAAGAATGCCATCCAGGTAGGATAAACTACGGTCACTAAGGGGCTTGGCCCACTGCCACATCTGGCCAAGATACTGGCGGTATCTAAAAACCTGGAAATCAGCAGCCCAAAAGGCCACCTCCCTCCTAAGGGAAAAGGACCCCACGTGGTGATCCTAACCACCAACCATGCCCTGAAGTTGCAGGGTTCGCTCCGTGGGCACACCGACCTCGAGTGAGGAGGCCCTCCAACTCCAACATCCAGAGAGATAACCGGGGGCAACAGGGCACCATGACGACTCGTGTGAACATCACTTGACCTGGAGTTTCTCTCATAAAACAACAAGAGTGTGTCCCAAAAGAGTAGACTACTGCTTGCAGGACTTACTGCACCCAGAGGGGAGCTAATAATCTTGGCGGGGGAACCGTATATCACACTGTCACCATAGAAAAGCCTACAGACACCGTGATGATGGTGGCCAATAAGACCGGCTGGACTCCTGTTTACTTCAAAAGGCTGTTGACTCAGTGGCCATCATGGTCCTTGATCACCACTGACCCTGGACTGTCTGGGAGTTGAGTGGGCAGGACTCTGACACCTGGTGCTGTTTGTACATTAATTCAGGGGCCTAATTGAAGAAAGCGCAGACTACTGGTCAGAGCATCTAGGCTGGCAGAAACGGTCAGCCTAAGGTGGCCGAACAAATGTGGGGCGGGGTGAAACCGGCCCCCACAGTGTCTCTGCACATCTCTTTCCTGGACCCTTAAAGGTCATTAGAATCTATAACACTTCCAATGCTGGTGTTCAGGTGGACGAGCAAGGAGGCAGGGGGCCTGGGGACAATCAACGTCACCTGGAGGCTGCTGGGGAGAAGTTCTGACCCTCGCCCCTGGGTATGAGGGCTCCCAACTCAGCACTCAGCAGTTACAGAAGAAGGGTCTGCACCCTCAGAACTCCAAGAATGAGGAACGGGACAAAAGGCAGAGGAGGGGTTTGTCCCCAGCAAAGCCCATTAAAAATCCCTGGGAGATAAAAATAGAATCTGGGCAATAAAGTCAAGTCTAACTTTTTTATCCTTTGTGCTTTGTCTAATTTCACGTACTCCTAAGGTCTCGCATGCAGAGGCTCCACACCCGGCACTTCAGACCAGATTTCCTAGTGCAGAATGGCTGGGTCGACACCTCAGCTCCTGGGGCCCAGTGCAGACTCCACGATATAGAGCCTGAGCTGCAGCCAACCCAGCCCTTGAAAGCTCTGTCCCCTCCCTCCCAATGACTCTGACAGGATCTCTACACAGCAGCCCAGCCCACAGCCCACGGGGTAGTGCATGCTCTCACCTCTCCATTCTCTGATCAAAATATAAAGTTTCCTTTGCTTGTGAACCAAACTCAGTCTCGATCTGTTGGCCCCAATGACACTGGGCAGGGGGACACTTGTTGGGGTCCAATCTGGAGGATCAGTAACAGAAATTGAGACTATTGTAACCTCAATGAACAGATGTGTGAGCCAAACTGTAGTTAACATAGAACAGTGTATAAGGCTCGGGTAAAATAAGATGTTTTTAACACTTCCATTTGATATTTCCATCACTTTTTATAAGCAAGTTCAGTGAAAAGGTTTGTCTTATTTGTCAGGTCAATATTAGAGAAACGAAGTGATTTCTTTCCAAGGATGTACATCTAATAATCTTGGTTAAACCTTCAATCTTGTTTTAAATGCTTTTCCATTGAAAATGATACCTCTGTTTCAGCTACCCCGTTTCTGAGAAGTATAAAATCTTATAATTTATTATTACCAAAGGGGAAAGGTGGGAGGAGGGATAAATTAACAGTTTGGAATTAACACATACACACTGCTATGTATAAAATAGATCATCAACAAGGAACTACTGTATAGCACAGGGAACTACACTCAACATTTTGCAATAACCTATAAGGGGAAATAATCTGAAAAAGAATAGATATTTTTATTGACATCATCTATCAATGACAGTTAAAGTGTAGCCTAAGGGAAGCTGGTGGTGAGTGCTTCTGACCCTGAAGACTTCAATCATCTAAAGTTTGGACTCTGCCTACTTCCCAAGGCCCTTAATGAACATATGTGTAGCCGTAGCTTAAAAACTTCCCCAGTTTGGGTTTCGGGGAGACACTGATTTTGAAAAAGCCCTGGTGTTCTCCTTACATGAATGGGACTCTTCCTACTGCTAAAACATGTCTGTCACACCCAGAGGATGGTATACCGTCTGATCGGGAAGAGTTTGGAAAAGGCATCTCATCTCCTCATCTCCTGGTGCTCGGGTTCACCCCTCCAGCGTCTTTACTAACAGTCTCCCCACTTGGAGATGTCAGCACTGTCAACATCCTGTTGCGTACAGTTTGGAATTTGTCCAGAGGATGAAGCGGAAGGATGAGGAACAATGAGAGACAAGTCCTAGGTGTTCAGACAGGCACATGTCACTCTAATTTCCAATCAGGAAGACGAATTGACCAAAGGCTAGGGTTGCCCATGGAAACAGTATAGGGCTTGAGGAAATCCTGCTGCTTTGTGGCCAGTTCCCATAAACACAAGTTGAACAATGGAACTCAGGGGCAGTAAAATTCACGAAACTGCAGAGTTGAAAATATCCATCACTGAAAAATGTCTTGAGGAAAGTCAGAGAAAAGGACTTGTAAGCAAGGGAGAATGGCAGGAAAGGGATTTGAGGAGGTAGAAAGGACTCGCCATTAAGCACAAGAAAAGGAGCTGAACATTGCCAACATTGCAGTTGGCCAAAAAGGGTGTATGCGTTTTTTTCTGTATATATTCAAGAAAAGGGCATACACTTTTTTAGCCAACCAAACAGGTGGGCACTGGAAATCAATACTACAAAAGATATCATTTCGCATCAGTCACAAGAGCCATCCTCATAAAGCGTAAACAACAGAAATGCAGGACAGGGCAACGAGAAGAGGGAGCCCTGTGAGACTTATAGTGGAAATGTATATTGCCAACAGCCATTCTGGAGAAGTATATTGTGTTTACTAAAGCATCTTAAAAATGAGCTACAGAGCATAGGGCACTTGCACTCATGGGCGTATATCTTGGGAAAAACAAAAATCGAGAGGACACAGGCACCCCAATGTTTACCCCCTCTCTGTTTAAAAGATCCTCGACTAGGATATAACTTAAATGTCTCTGGAGGGAAAAAATGGATAGAGATGTGGTACTTATGTAGAGTGGAATATTACTCAGCCTGGAAATCAATGAAATATGGCCAGTTGTAACAACTCCAGAGGAGTTACGTATGATCATTCTAAGTGACAGAATTCAAAAAGAAAAAGACACATATCATAAGATATCACTTAAAGGTGGAATCCAAAATAGCTACACATGAAATAAATTACAAAACAAAAACATAGTCAAATATGTAGAAAACACGCATAAGGCTGCTAAACGGGAAAGGTGGGGAGGGTTGAGGCATCATCCAGGAAGTTGAAATTAGCAAAGATACCATTCCAAATACCAAACTGATAATCAACAAGGCCTACACGGTAGCTAAAAGAACTACACTCAGCACACTCAAGTCACCAGAAAAGAATATATACGACTGGTAAGAATCTGAAAAAGAATTTACTGATGTCTCTCTGTACGTGAATCAAGTGGATGTACAGCAGCAAGAAACAGAGCTTTGAAAATCAGCTGTAACCAATATAGTAATAAATTGAAAAAAATAAATGACAGAGAGACAGAGAAAACCTCTTACAACTTTTCCTCAGGGACGGTGATGCAACATGGATTGAACACGTCTAGACCCACAGCAGGATGAGACATAAGGCTGGAAACTGTTTGCGCTAAGAGAAATGTGAGGTTGGGTGAGGAAAGGCACACCCTTTAAAGTAATACTACCTGGTACCCATTCAATGGGTCCCAAATCTGCAGGTTCAAGGGATCTTCCTACAGCTAAAACATGCATGGAAAACCCAGAGGACTGTACACCATGTGATCGGGAGATGTGTCTAAAATGCACCTCATTTATCCTCTCCTGGTGCTCCTGTTCACCATTCCAGCCACGTTACTTAGAATCTCCCCACTTGGAGAATCAGCACATTTCAACTTCTGTTTCACACATTTTGCAAATTGTGAGGAGGATGAACGGGAAGAGGGGGAACCAATGAGAGAATAGTTGTAGGGGTTTGGACGGGCACATATCACTCTAATTTCCCATTAAGAATAAGAATTAAAAAAAGGCTCAGCCCACCTCGCTGGAGCCAAAATAGGGCCTGAAGCAATCCTGCGGGTTTGAGGCCAGCTCACAAAAGAGCAACTTAAAAAATGGAACTCAGGGTCACTGCAATTCACAAACCTGCAGAATTATAAATGAAAACTAACGTCCAAAATTATGTTGAGGTAAGGCAAAGAAGAGGATCTGAATGCAAGACAGAATTGCAAGAAACAGATTTCAAGAGGTAGATTGGACTCGTCTTTAAAGCACATGAAAAGCGGCAGAATTTCGACAATGATGCAGTTGGCCCAAAAGGGCGTATGCATTTTTTCCTGATTATATCCAGGAAAAAACGAATATGCACCTTATGGGCAAGGAAACAAGCAAGCAATGCAAATGTGCACAACAAAGAAGTCTCACTTCCCATCGGTCAAAAGGGCCATCCTAAAAAATTGTAAAAACCAGAAATGCAGGACAGGCCATGGAGAACAGGGAGCCTTTATACGCTGATGGGCAGTGTGTGAACTGCCGAGAGCCACTCTGGAGAAGTGTATGGTGGTTCCTAAATCATCTAAAAAACAGAGCTACAGAGCATAGGACACTTCCAATCATGGGAGTATATCTAGGGAAGTCTAAAAATCAACAAGACACAAGCACACCACAGTTTAGGGCTACTCTGTTTACAAGAACCTCAACTTCAGTACACCTTAAATATCCCAGGAAAGAGAACAATGGATAAAGAAGATGTGGTACTTATGTACAATGGAATATCTCTTCACCATGAAATCAATGTAATAAGGCTAGTAGAAGGATAAAGAGTGGATTTAGGTCCGATAATACTACTTGAAATAAGTCAAACAGAAAAAGAAACATATCATAAGATATCACTTATAGAGGGAGGGTAAATATGGCTGCACAAGAAATGAATTACAGAACAGAACAGTGTCTCACATTTAGAAAACACACTTATGTCAGCTTAAGGGGAAAGGAGAGGTGGGGCGATGCATAAAACCAGAGTTTGAAATTAGCACAGATACCGTTCAATAAACCAAATAGGTATTAGACAAGATCTACACCTTGCTCAATGAACTGGCCTCAACACACCCTATACACAGCAGAGAAATATATCTGAGTAATAAGAATCTTAAAACCCATGTATTGATATATCTCCATAAGGGAATCAAGTGTGTGCAGAGCGGCACAAACACAGCAGTGAAGATGAGCTAAACCCCATTATAGAAATAAATTTTAAAAACAAAACGCAGAAACAATGAAAGAGAGAAAAATTCTTACAAAATTCGCTCAGGGGCTGTGATGCAACCTGGATTGACCACATATAAACCCACAGCTGGATAAGACATAAGGCTGGGCACTTGGGGCTGAGAGGATTGGTGAGCTTTGGTGAGCAACTGCCAAAAGTTTAATGCAATACTTCATGCTACTCATTCCAAGGGTCCCAACACTCCAGGTTGAAGGGAATCTTCCTACAGCTAAACCATGCTTGGGAAACCCAGCGACTGGTATACCATATGATCGGGAAAGGTTTCTAAAACACACCTCATTGTTCCTCTCCTGGGGCTCCGGATCGACATTCCAGCCGCTTTACTAACAACAACCTCACATGGAGAGTCAATGCCTTTAAGTTCCAGTATCGCACAGTCTGCAGATAGTGCGGAGGATGAATGGGTTAGGGGGAACCAGTGAGAAACTAATGTAGTGGTTTCAATGGGCACATGTCACTCTATTTTCACATCAGTAAGAAGAATTAACCAAAGGCACAGCAAGGTGTCCCACAAGAACAATAGGGCCTGAAGGAATCCTGCGGTTATGAGGCAAGATCACAAAAATAAGAGCTGAAAAATGGAGCTCAGGGCCACTGCAATTCAAAAACGTGCAGAGTTATAAAGGCCAACAATTTTCAAAAAGGATACTGAGGAAAGGCTATGAAGAGGCATTGAAAGAAAGGCAGAATTGCAGGAAACTGATTTCAGGAGGTAGACTGGAATTGCATTTAAAGCATAGGAAATGAGGCAGAATGTCGACAATGATGCACTTGGCCAAAAAGGGCGTATGTGTTTTTTCCTGAATATATTCAGGAAAAAACGCATATGCACTTTTTGTACAACCAAGCAAGCTTGCAAAGGAAATCTGCACTACAATGAAGTCTCACTTCCCCCAGGTCAAAAGGGCCATCTGAAAAAAGTGTAAAATCCAGAAAGGCAGGACAGGCCATGGAGAACTGGGAGCCTTGTTATGCTGATGGGCGGGATGTAAATTGCCAACAGACACTCGGGAGAAGTGTATGGTGTTTCCTGAAACATCTAAAAAACAAAGCAACAGAGACTAGGGCACTTCCACTTATGGTCCTATAGCTTAGGGAAATTAAAATCAAAAAGACACAGCCACCCCAAAGTTTGGGACGCCTCTGTTTACAAGAACCTCGTTTACCGTACAAGTTCAATATCACAGAAAGTGAAAAATGGATAAAGAACTTGTGGTACTTACGTACAATGCAGTATCACTCAGCAATGAAATCTATGTCATCAGGCCCGTAGCAGCATAATGAGTGGATTCAGGTACGATGATTCTAACTGAAATAAGTCACACAGAAAAAGAAACATCATAAGATATCAGTAATACACGGAATGTAAACTTGGCTACACAGGAACTGAATTACAGAACAGAACAGGGTCTCAAATTTAGAAAACCAACTTATGCTTGCTTAAGGGAAAGGTGAGTTGGGGTGCTGCATAAAACCAGAGATTGAAATGAGCACAGATAAAGTTCCTTAAGCCAAATATGGAATAGACAAGAGCTACTCCTTGCTCAACGAAATGGACTCAACACCGCATATTAAACGCCTAAGAATGTACCTGACTAGTAAGTATCTTAAAACCTATGGATTGCTATGTCTCCGAAAGAGAATCAAGCATGTGTACAGGGGCATAAACGCAGCAGTGATAGGATTGGAGAGGTTCGGTGAGCAAATGAAGACCCTTTGAAGTCATATTGCATGGTACCCATTCCACGGGTTTCAACTACCCAGGTTTAAGGTATTCTTCCTTCAGCTAAAACATGCATGTGGAACCTAGAGTATGATCAACCATGTGATCGGGAGACGTGTTCAAATATGTCTCAGTTTTCGTACCCTGGTACTCGGGTGCAACATTCCAGACGCTTTACTAACACTCTCCCGACTTGGAGAGTCAGTCCCTTTAACCTCCTGTTTGGCCCAGTTTGCAATTTCTGCGGAAGATGAACAGGAATAGGGAGAACCAATGAGAGACTAGCTGGAGGTGTCTGGACGGGCAAATTTAACTCTCATTTCCCACCAGGAAGAGGAAATAACCAAAGGCTCAGCGTGCCGTGCCGGAACCAGATTAGGGCCTGAAGCCATCCTGCGGTGTTGCGGCCAGCTCAAAAGAAAGCGAGTTGAAGAAAGGAGCTCAGGGGCACTGTAATTCACAAACCTGCAGAGTTATAAATGACAGCTATCGTCCAAAAATATACTGAAGTAAGGCTGCCAAGAGGACTTGAAAGCGGGGCAGAATTGCAGGAAACCGATTTCAGGAGGTAGACTGGAATTGCATTGAAAGCATAGGAAAAGAGGCAGAACGTCCACAATGATGCACTTGGCCAAAAAGGGCGTATGCGTTTTTTCCTGAATATATTCAGGAAAAAACGCATACGCCCTTTTTGGCCAACCAAGCAAGCTTGCAAAGGAAATCTGCACTACAATGAAGTCTCACTTCCCCCCGGTCAAAAGGGCCATCTGAAAAAAGTGTAAAATCCAGAAAGGCAGGACAGGCCATGGAGAACTGGGAGCCTTGTTATGCTGATGGGCGGGATGTAAATTGCCAACAGACACTCGGGAGAAGTGTATGGTGTTTCCTGAAACATCTAAAAAACAAAGCAACAGAGCCTAGGGCACTTCCACTTATGGTCCTATAGCTTAGGGAAATTAAAATCAAAAAGACACAGCCACCCCAAAGTTTGGGACGCCTCTGTTTACAAGAACCTCGTTTACCATACAAGTTCAATATCACAGAAAGTGAAAAATGGATAAAGAACTTGTGGTACTTACGTACAATGCAGTATCACTCAGCAATGAAATCTATGTCATCAGGCCCGTAGCAGCATAATGAGTGGATTCAGGTACGATGATTCTAACTGAAATAAGTCACACAGAAAAAGAAACATCATAAGATATCACTAATACACGGAATGTAAACTTGGCTACACAGGAACTGAATTCCAAAACAGAACAGGGTCTCAAATTTAGAAAACCAACTTATGCTTGCTTAAGGGGAAAGGTGAGTTGGGGTGCTGCATAAAACCAGAGATTGAAATGAGCACAGATAAAGTTCCTTAAGCCAAATATGGAATAGACAAGAGCTACTCCTTGCTCAACGAAATGGACTCAACACCGCATATTAAACGCCTAAGAATGTACCTGACTAGTAAGTATCTTAAAACCTATGGATTGCTATGTCTCCGAAAGAGAATCAAGCGTGTGTACAGGGGCATAAACGCAGCAGTGATAGGATTGGAGAGGTTCGGTGAGCAAATGAAGACCCTTTGAAGTCATATTGCATGGTACCCATTCCACGGGTTTCAACTACCCAGGTTTAAGGTATTCTTCCTTCAGCTAATACATGCATGTGGAACCTAGAGTATGATCAACCATGTGATCGGGAGACGTGTTCAAATATGTCTCAGTTTTCGTACCCTGGTACTCGGGTGCAACATTCCAGACGCTTTACTAACACTCTCCCGACTTGGAGAGTCAGTCCCTTTAACCTCCTGTTTGGCCCAGTTTGCAATTTCTGCGGAAGATGAACAGGAATAGGGAGAACCAATGAGAGACTAGCTGGAGGTGTCTGGACGGGCAAATTTAACTCTCATTTCCCACCAGGAAGAGGAATTAACCAAAGGCTCAGCGTGCCGTGCCGGAACCAGATTAGGGCCTGAAGCCATCCTGCGGTGTTGCGGCCAGGTCACAAGAAAGCGAGTTGAAGAAAGGAGCTCAGGGGCACTGTAATTCACAAACCTGCAGAGTTATAAATGACAGCTATCGTCCAAAAATATACTGAAGTAAGGCTGCCAAGAGGACTTGAAAGCGGGGCAGAATTGCAGGAAACCGATTTCAGGAGGTAGACTGGAATTGCATTGAAAGCATAGGAAAAGAGGCAGAACGTCCACAATGATGCACTTGGCCAAAAAGGGCGTATGCGTTTTTTCCTGAATATATTCAGGAAAAAACGCATACGCCCTTTTTGGCCAACCAAGCAAGCTTGCAAAGGAAATCTGCACTACAATGAAGTCTCACTTCCCCCCGGTCAAAAGGGCCATCTGAAAAAAGTGTAAAATCCAGAAAGGCAGGACAGGCCATGGAGAACTGGGAGCCTTGTTATGCTGATGGGCGGGATGTAAATTGCCAACAGACACTCGGGAGAAGTGTATGGTGTTTCCTGAAACATCTAAAAAACAAAGCAACAGAGCCTAGGGCACTTCCACTTATGGTCCTATAGCTTAGGGAAATTAAAATCAAAAAGACACAGCCACCCCAAAGTTTGGAACGCCTCTGTTTACAAGAACCTCGTTTACAGTACAAGTTCAACATCGCAGAAAGTGAAAAATGGATAAAGAAGTTGTGGTATTTACTTACAAAGCAATATCACTCAGCAATGAAATCTATGTCATCAGGCCCTTAGCAGCACAATGAGTGGATTCAGGTACGATGATTCTAACTGAAATAAGTCACACAGAAAAAGAAACATCATAAGATATCACTAATACACGGAATGTAAACTTGGCTACACAGGAACTGAATTACAGAACAGAACAGGGTCTCAAATTTAGAAAACCAACTTATGCTTGCTTAAGGGGAAAGGTGAGTTGGGGTGCTGCATAAAACCAGAGATTGAAATGAGCACAGATAAAGTTCCTTAAGCCAAATATGGAATAGACAAGAGCTACTCCTTGCTCAACTAAATGGACTCAACACCCCATATTAAACGCCTAAGAATGTACCTGACTAGTAAGTATCTTAAAACCTATGGATTGCTATGTCTCCGAAAGAGAATCAAGCATGTGTACAGGGGCATAAACGCAGCAGTGATAGGATTGGAGAGGTTCGGTGAGCAAATGAAGACCCTTTGAAGTCATATTGCATGGTACCCATTCCACGGGTCTCAACTCTACAGGTTTAAGGTATTCTTCCTTCAGCTAAAACATGCATGTGGAACCCAGAGTATGATCAACCATGTGATCGGGAGACGTGTTCAAATATGTCTCAGTTTTCGTACCCTGGTACTCGGGTGCAACATTCCAGACGCTTTACTAACACTCTCCCGACTTGGAGAGTCAGTCCCTTTAACCTCCTGTTTGGCCCAGTTTGCAATTTCTGCGGAAGATGAACAGGAATAGCGAGAACCAATGAGAGACTAGCTGGAGGTGTCTGGACGGGCAAATTTAACTCTCATTTCCCACCAGGAAGAGGAATTAACCAAAGGCTCAGCGTGCCGTGCCGGAACCAGATTAGGGCCTGAAGCCATCCTGCGGTGTTGCGGCCAGCTCACAAGAAAGCGAGTTGAAGAAAGGAGCTCAGGGGCACTGTAATTCACAAACCTGCAGAGTTATAAATGACAGCTATCGTCCAAAAATATACTGAAGTAAGGCTGCCAAGAGGACTTGAAAGCGGGGCAGAATTGCAGGAAACCGATTTCAGGAGGTAGACTGGAATTGCATTGAAAGCATAGGAAAAGAGGCAGAACGTCCACAATGATGCACTTGGCCAAAAAGGGCGTATGCGTTTTTTCCTGAATATATTCAGGAAAAAACGCATACGCCCTTTTTGGCCAACCAAGCAAGCTTGCAAAGGAAATCTGCACTACAATGAAGTCTCACTTCCCCCCGGTCAAAAGGGCCATCTGAAAAAAGTGTAAAATCCAGAAAGGCAGGACAGGCCATGGAGAACTGGGAGCCTTGTTATGCTGATGGGCGGGATGTAAATTGCCAACAGACACTCGGGAGAAGTGTATGGTGTTTCCTGAAACATCTAAAAAACAAAGCAACAGAGCCTAGGGCACTTCCACTTATGGTCCTATAGCTTAGGGAAATTAAAATCAAAAAGACACAGCCACCCCAAAGTTTGGGACGCCTCTGTTTACAAGAACCTCGTTTACAGTACAAGTTCAACATCGCAGAAAGTGAAAAATGGATAAAGAAGTTGTGGTATTTACTTACAAAGCAATATCACTCAGCAATGAAATCTATGTCATCAGGCCCTTAGCAGCACAATGAGTGGATTCAGGTATGATGATTCTAACTGAAATAAGTCACACAGAAAAAGAAACATCATAAGATATCACTAATACACGGAATGTAAACTTGGCTACACAGGAACTGAATTACAGAACAGAACAGGGTCTCAAATTTAGAAAACCAACTTATGCTTGCTTAAGGGGAAAGGTGAGTTGGGGTGCTGCATAAAACCAGAGATTGAAATGAGCACAGATAAAGTTCCTTAAGCCAAATATGGAATAGACAAGAGCTACTCCTTGCTCAACGAAATGGACTCAACACCGCATATTAAACGCCTAAGAATGTACCTGACTAGTAAGTATCTTAAAACCTATGGATTGCTATGTCTCCGAAAGAGAATCAAGCATGTGTACAGGGGCATAAACGCAGCAGTGATAGGATTGGAGAGGTTCGGTGAGCAAATGAAGACCCTTTGAAGTCATATTGCATGGTACCCATTCCACGGGTTTCAACTACCCAGGTTTAAGGTATTCTTCCTTCAGCTAAAACATGCATGTGGAACCCTAGAGTATGATCAACCATGTGATCGGGAGACGTGTTCAAATATGTCTCAGTTTTCGTACCCTGGTACTCGGGTGCAACATTCCAGACGCTTTACTAACACTCTCCCGACTTGGAGAGTCAGTCCCTTTAACCTCCTGTTTGGCCCAGTTTGCAATTTCTGCGGAAGATGAACAGGAATAGCGAGAACCAATGAGAGACTAGCTGGAGGTGTCTGGACGGGCAAATTTAACTCTCATTTCCCACCAGGAAGAGGAATTAACCAAAGGCTCAGCGTGCCGTGCCGGAACCAGATTAGGGCCTGAAGCCATCCTGCGGTGTTGCGGCCAGCTCACAAGAAAGCGAGTTGAAGAAAGGAGCTCAGGGGCACTGTAATTCACAAACCTGCAGAGTTATAAATGACAGCTATCGTCCAAAAATATACTGAAGTAAGGCTGCCAAGAGGACTTGAAAGCGGGGCAGAATTGCAGGAAACCGATTTCAGGAGGTAGACTGGAATTGCATTGAAAGCATAGGAAAAGAGGCAGAACGTCCACAATGATGCACTTGGCCAAAAAGGGCGTATGCGTTTTTTCCTGAATATATTCAGGAAAAAACGCATACGCCCTTTTTGGCCAACCAAGCAAGCTTGCAAAGGAAATCTGCACTACAATGAAGTCTCACTTCCCCCCGGTCAAAAGGGCCATCTGAAAAAAGTGTAAAATCCAGAAAGGCAGGACAGGCCATGGAGAACTGGGAGCCTTGTTATGCTGATGGGCGGGATGTAAATTGCCAACAGACACTCGGGAGAAGTGTATGGTGTTTCCTGAAACATCTAAAAAACAAAGCAACAGAGCCTAGGGCACTTCCACTTATGGTCCTATAGCTTAGGGAAATTAAAATCAAAAAGACACAGCCACCCCAAAGTTTGGGAACGCCTCTGTTTACAAGAACCTCGTTTACAGTACAAGTTCAACATCGCAGAAAGTGAAAAATGGATAAAGAAGTTGTGGTATTTACTTACAAAGCAATATCACTCAGCAATGAAATCTATGTCATCAGGCCCTTAGCAGCACAATGAGTGGATTCAGGTATGATGATTCTAACTGAAATAAGTCACACAGAAAAGAAACATCATAAGATATCACTAATACACGGAATGTAAACTTGGCTACACAGGAACTGAATTACAGAACAGAACAGGGTCTCAAATTTAGAAAACCAACTTATGCTTGCTTAAGGGGAAAGGTGAGTTGGGGTGCTGCATAAAACCAGAGATTGAAATGAGCACAGATAAAGTTCCTTAAGCCAAATATGGAATAGACAAGAGCTACTCCTTGCTCAACGAAATGGACTCAACACCCCATATTAAACGCCTAAGAATGTACCTGACTAGTAAGTATCTTAAAACCTATGGATTGCTATGTCTCCGAAAGAGAATCAAGCATGTGTACAGGGGCATAAACGCAGCAGTGATAGGATTGGAGAGGTTCGGTGAGCAAATGAAGACCCTTTGAAGTCATATTGCATGGTACCCATTCCACGGGTCTCAACTCTCCAGGTTTAAGGTATTCTTCCTTCAGCTAAAACATGCATGTGGAACCCAGAGTATGATCAACCATGTGAATGGGAGACGTGTTCAAATATGTCTCAGTTTTCCTCCCCTGGTACTCGGGTGCAACATTCCAGACGCTTTACTAACACTCTCCCGACTTGGACAGTCAGTCTCTTTAACCTCCTGTTTGGCCCAGTTTGCAATTTCTGCGGAAGATGAACAGGAATAGCGAGAACCAATGAGAGACTAGCTGGAGGTGTCTGGACGGGCAAATTTAACTCTCATTTCCCACCAGGAAGAGGAATTAACCAAAGGCTCAGCGTGCCGTGCCGGAACCAGATTAGGGCCTGAAGCCATCCTGCGGTGTTGCGGCCAGCTCACAAGAAAGCGAGTTGAAGAAAGGAGCTCAGGGGCACTGTAATTCACAAACCTGCAGAGTTATAAATGACAGCTATCGTCCAAAAATATACTGAAGTAAGGCTGCCAAGAGGACTTGAAAGCGGGGCAGAATTGCAGGAAACCGATTTCAGGAGGTAGACTGGAATTGCATTGAAAGCATAGGAAAAGAGGCAGAACGTCCACAATGATGCACTTGGCCAAAAAGGGCGTATGCGTTTTTTCCTGAATATATTCAGGAAAAAACGCATACGCCCTTTTTGGCCAACCAAGCAAGCTTGCAAAGGAAATCTGCACTACAATGAAGTCTCACTTCCCCCCGGTCAAAAGGGCCATCTGAAAAAAGTGTAAAATCCAGAAAGGCAGGACAGGCCATGGAGAACTGGGAGCCTTGTTATGCTGATGGGCGGGATGTAAATTGCCAACAGACACTCGGGAGAAGTGTATGGTGTTTCCTGAAACATCTAAAAAACAAAGCAACAGAGCCTAGGGCACTTCCACTTATGGTCCTATAGCTTAGGGAAATTAAAATCAAAAAGACACAGCCACCCCAAAGTTTGGGACGCCTCTGTTTACAAGAACCTCGTTTACAGTACAAGTTCAATATCACAGAAAGTGAAAAATGGATAAAGAACTTGTGGTACTTACGTACAATGCAGTATCACTCAGCAATGAAATCTATGTCATCAGGCCCGTAGCAGCATAATGAGTGGATTCAGGTACGATGATTCTAACTGAAATAAGTCACACAGAAAAAGAAACATCATAAGATATCACTAATACACGGAATGTAAACTTGGCTACACAGGAACTGAATTCCAAAACAGAACAGGGTCTCAAATTTAGAAAACCAACTTATGCTTGCTTAAGGGGAAAGGTGAGTTGGGGTGCTGCATAAAACCAGAGATTGAAATGAGCACAGATAAAGTTCCTTAAGCCAAATATGGAATAGACAAGAGCTACTCCTTGCTCAACGAAATGGACTCAACACCGCATATTAAACGCCTAAGAATGTACCTGACTAGTAAGTATCTTAAAACCTATGGATTGCTATGTCTCCGAAAGAGAATCAAGCATGTGTACAGGGGCATAAACGCAGCAGTGATAGGATTGGAGAGGTTCGGTGAGCAAATGAAGACCCTTTGAAGTCATATTGCATGGTACCCATTCCACGGGTTTCAACTACCCAGGTTTAAGGTATTCTTCCTTCAGCTAAAACATGCATGTGGAACCCAGAGTATGATCAACCGTGTGAACGGGAGACGTGTTCAAATATGTCTCAGTTTTCCTCCCCTGGTACTTCGGGTGCAACATTCCAGACGCTTTACTAACACTCTCCCCACTTGGAGAGTCAGCGCCTTTAACCTCCTGTTTGGCCCAGTTTGCAATTTCTTCGGAAGATGAACAGGAATAGGGAGAACCAATGAGAGACTAGCTGGAGGTGTCTGGACGGGCAAATTTAACTCTCATTTCCCACCAGGAAGAGGAAATAACCAAAGGCTCAGCGTGCCGTGCCGGAACCAGATTAGGGCCTGAAGCCATCCTGCGGTGTTGCTGCCAGCTCAAAAGAAAGCGAGTTGAAGAAAGGAGCTCAGGGGCACTGTAATTCACAAACCTGCAGAGTTATAAATGACAGCTATCGTCCAAAAATACACTGAAGTAAGGCTGCCAAGAGGACTTGAAAGCGGGGCAGAATTGCAGGAAACCGATTTCAGGAGGTAGACTGGAATTGCATTGAAAGCATAGGAAAAGAGGCAGAACATCCACAATGATGCACTTGGCCAAAAAGGGCGTATGCGTTTTTTCCTGAATATATTCAGGAAAAAACGCATACGCCCTTTTTGGCCAACCAAGCAAGCTTGCAAAGGAAATCTGCACTACAATGAAGTCTCACTTCCCCCCGGTCAAAAGGGCCATCTGAAAAAAGTGTAAAATCCAGAAAGGCAGGACAGGCCATGGAGAACTGGGAGCCTTGTTATGCTGATGGGCGGGATGTAAATTGCCAACAGACACTCGGGAGAAGTGTATGGTGTTTCCTGAAACATCTAAAAAACAAAGCAACAGAGCCTAGGGCACTTCCACTTATGGTCCTATAGCTTAGGGAAATTAAAATCAAAAAGACACAGCCACCCCAAAGTTTGGGACGCCTCTGTTTACAAGAACCTCGTTTACAGTACAAGTTCAACATCGCAGAAAGTGAAAAATGGATAAAGAAGTTGTGGTATTTACTTACAAAGCAATATCACTCAGCAATGAAATCTATGTCATCAGGCCCTTAGCAGCACAATGAGTGGATTCAGGTATGATGATTCTAACTGAAATAAGTCACACAGAAAAAGAAACATCATAAGATATCAGTAATACACGGAATGTAAACTTGGCTACACAGGAACTGAATTACAGAACAGAACAGGGTCTCAAATTTAGAAAACCAACTTATGCTTGCTTAAGGGGAAAGGTGAGTTGGGGTGCTGCATAAAACCAGAGATTGAAATGAGCACAGATAAAGTTCCTTAAGCCAAATATGGAATAGACAAGAGCTACTCCTTGCTCAACGAAATGGACTCAACACCGCATATTAAACGCCTAAGAATGTACCTGACTAGTAAGTATCTTAAAACCTATGGATTGCTATGTCTCCGAAAGAGAATCAAGCATGTGTACAGGGGCATAAACGCAGCAGTGATAGGATTGGAGAGGTTCGGTGAGCAAATGAAGACCCTTTGAAGTCATATTGCATGGTACCCATTCCACGGGTTTCAACTCCCAGGTTTAAGGTATTCTTCCTTCAGCTAAAACATGCATGTGGAACCCAGAGTATGATCAACCATGTGATCGGGAGACGTGTTCAAATATGTCTCAGTTTTCCTCCCCTGGTACTCGGGTGCAACATTCCAGACGCTTTACTAACACTCTCCCCACTTGGAGAGTCAGCCCTTTAACCTCCTGTTTGGCCCAGTTTGCAATTTCTGCGGAAGATGAACAGGAATAGCGAGAACCAATGAGAGACTAGCTGGAGGTGTCTGGACGGGCAAATTTAACTCTCATTTCCCACCAGGAAGAGGAATTAACCAAAGGCTCAGCGTGCCGTGCCGGAACCAGATTAGGGCCTGAAGCCATCCTGCGGTGTTGCGGCCAGCTCACAAGAAAGCGAGTTGAAGAAAGGAGCTCAGGGGCACTGTAATTCACAAACCTGCAGAGTTATAAATGACAGCTATCGTCCAAAAATAGACTGAAGTAAGGCTGCCAAGAGGACTTGAAAGCGGGGCAGAATTGCAGGAAACCGATTTCAGGAGGTAGACTGGAATTGCATTGAAAGCATAGGAAAAGAGGCAGAACGTCCACAATGATGCACTTGGCCAAAAAGGGCGTATGCGTTTTTTCCTGAATATATTCAGGAAAAAACGCATACGCCCTTTTTGGCCAACCAAGCAAGCTTGCAAAGGAAATCTGCACTACAATGAAGTCTCACTTCCCCCCGGTCAAAAGGGCCATCTGAAAAAAGTGTAAAATCCAGAAAGGCAGGACAGGCCATGGAGAACTGGGAGCCTTGTTATGCTGATGGGCGGGATGTAAATTGCCAACAGACACTCGGGAGAAGTGTATGGTGTTTCCTGAAACATCTAAAAAACAAAGCAACAGAGCCTAGGGCACTTCCACTTATGGTCCTATAGCTTAGGGAAATTAAAATCAAAAAGACACAGCCACCCCAAAGTTTGGGACGCCTCTGTTTACAAGAACCTCGTTTACAGTACAAGTTCAACATCGCAGAAAGTGAAAAATGGATAAAGAAGTTGTGGTATTTACTTACAAAGCAATATCACTCAGCAATGAAATCTATGTCATCAGGCCCTTAGCAGCACAATGAGTGGATTCAGGTATGATGATTCTAACTGAAATAAGTCACACAGAAAAAGAAACATCATAAGATATCAGTAATACACGGAATGTAAACTTGGCTACACAGGAACTGAATTACAGAACAGAACAGGGTCTCAAATTTAGAAAACCAACTTATGCTTGCTTAAGGGGAAAGGTGAGTTGGGGTGCTGCATAAAACCAGAGATTGAAATGAGCACAGATAAAGTTCCTTAAGCCAAATATGGAATAGACAAGAGCTACTCCTTGCTCAACGAAATGGACTCAACACCGCATATTAAACGCCTAAGAATGTACCTGACTAGTAAGTATCTTAAAACCTATGGATTGCTATGTCTCCGAAAGAGAATCAAGCATGTGTACAGGGGCATAAACGCAGCAGTGATAGGATTGGAGAGGTTCGGTGAGCAAATGAAGACCCTTTGAAGTCATATTGCATGGTACCCATTCCACGGGTTTCAACTCCCAGGTTTAAGGTATTCTTCCTTCAGCTAAAACATGCATGTGGAACCCAGAGTATGATCAACCATGTGATCGGGAGACGTGTTCAAATATGTCTCAGTTTTCCTCCCCTGGTACTCGGGTGCAACATTCCAGACGCTTTACTAACACTCTCCCCACTTGGAGAGTCAGCCCTTTAACCTCCTGTTTGGCCCAGTTTGCAATTTCTGCGGAAGATGAACAGGAATAGCGAGAACCAATGAGAGACTAGCTGGAGGTGTCTGGACGGGCAAATTTAACTCTCATTTCCCACCAGGAAGAGGAATTAACCAAAGGCTCAGCGTGCCGTGCCGGAACCAGATTAGGGCCTGAAGCCATCCTGCGGTGTTGCGGCCAGCTCACAAGAAAGCGAGTTGAAGAAAGGAGCTCAGGGGCACTGTAATTCACAAACCTGCAGAGTTATAAATGACAGCTATCGTCCAAAAATAGACTGAAGTAAGGCTGCCAAGAGGACTTGAAAGCGGGGCAGAATTGCAGGAAACCGATTTCAGGAGGTAGACTGGAATTGCATTGAAAGCATAGGAAAAGAGGCAGAACGTCCACAATGATGCACTTGGCCAAAAAGGGCGTATGCGTTTTTTCCTGAATATATTCAGGAAAAAACGCATACGCCCTTTTTGGCCAACCAAGCAAGCTTGCAAAGGAAATCTGCACTACAATGAAGTCTCACTTCCCCCCGGTCAAAAGGGCCATCTGAAAAAAGTGTAAAATCCAGAAAGGCAGGACAGGCCATGGAGAACTGGGAGCCTTGTTATGCTGATGGGCGGGATGTAAATTGCCAACAGACACTCGGGAGAAGTGTATGGTGTTTCCTGAAACATCTAAAAAACAAAGCAACAGAGCCTAGGGCACTTCCACTTATGGTCCTATAGCTTAGGGAAATTAAAATCAAAAAGACACAGCCACCCCAAAGTTTGGGACGCCTCTGTTTACAAGAACCTCGTTTACAGTACAAGTTCAACATCGCAGAAAGTGAAAAATGGATAAAGAAGTTGTGGTATTTACTTACAAAGCAATATCACTCAGCAATGAAATCTATGTCATCAGGCCCTTAGCAGCACAATGAGTGGATTCAGGTATGATGATTCTAACTGAAATAAGTCACACAGAAAAAGAAACATCATAAGATATCAGTAATACACGGAATGTAAACTTGGCTACACAGGAACTGAATTACAGAACAGAACAGGGTCTCAAATTTAGAAAACCAACTTATGCTTGCTTAAGGGGAAAGGTGAGTTGGGGTGCTGCATAAAACCAGAGATTGAAATGAGCACAGATAAAGTTCCTTAAGCCAAATATGGAATAGACAAGAGCTACTCCTTGCTCAACGAAATGGACTCAACACCGCATATTAAACGCCTAAGAATGTACCTGACTAGTAAGTATCTTAAAACCTATGGATTGCTATGTCTCCGAAAGAGAATCAAGCATGTGTACAGGGGCATAAACGCAGCAGTGATAGGATTGGAGAGGTTCGGTGAGCAAATGAAGACCCTTTGAAGTCATATTGCATGGTACCCATTCCACGGGTTTCAACTCCCAGGTTTAAGGTATTCTTCCTTCAGCTAAAACATGCATGTGGAACCCAGAGTATGATCAACCATGTGATCGGGAGACGTGTTCAAATATGTCTCAGTTTTCCTCCCCTGGTACTCGGGTGCAACATTCCAGACGCTTTACTAACACTCTCCCCACTTGGAGAGTCAGCCCTTTAACCTCCTGTTTGGCCCAGTTTGCAATTTCTGCGGAAGATGAACAGGAATAGCGAGAACCAATGAGAGACTAGCTGGAGGTGTCTGGACGGGCAAATTTAACTCTCATTTCCCACCAGGAAGAGGAAATAACCAAAGGCTCAGCGTGCCGTGCCAGAACCAGATTAGGGCCTGAAGCCATCCTGCGGTGTTGCGGCCAGCTCACAAGAAAGCGAGTTGAAGAAAGGAGCTCAGGGGCACTGTAATTCACAAACCTGCAGAGTTATAAATGACAGCTATCGTCCAAAAATAGACTGAAGTAAGGCTGCCAAGAGGACTTGAAAGCGGGGCAGAATTGCAGGAAACCGATTTCAGGAGGTAGACTGGAATTGCATTGAAAGCATAGGAAAAGAGGCAGAACGTCCACAATGATGCACTTGGCCAAAAAGGGCGTATGCGTTTTTTCCTGAATATATTCAGGAAAAAACGCATACGCCCTTTTTGGCCAACCAAGCAAGCTTGCAAAGGAAATCTGCACTACAATGAAGTCTCACTTCCCCCCGGTCAAAAGGGCCATCTGAAAAAAGTGTAAAATCCAGAAAGGCAGGACAGGCCATGGAGAACTGGGAGCCTTGTTATGCTGATGGGCGGGATGTAAATTGCCAACAGACACTCGGGAGAAGTGTATGGTGTTTCCTGAAACATCTAAAAAACAAAGCAACAGAGCCTAGGGCACTTCCACTTATGGTCCTATAGCTTAGGGAAATTAAAATCAAAAAGACACAGCCACCCCAAAGTTTGGGACGCCTCTGTTTACAAGAACCTCGTTTACAGTACAAGTTCAACATCGCAGAAAGTGAAAAATGGATAAAGAAGTTGTGGTATTTACTTACAAAGCAATATCACTCAGCAATGAAATCTATGTCATCAGGCCCTTAGCAGCACAATGAGTGGATTCAGGTATGATGATTCTAACTGAAATAAGTCACACAGAAAAAGAAACATCATAAGATATCAGTAATACACGGAATGTAAACTTGGCTACACAGGAACTGAATTACAGAACAGAACAGGGTCTCAAATTTAGAAAACCAACTTATGCTTGCTTAAGGGGAAAGGTGAGTTGGGGTGCTGCATAAAACCAGAGATTGAAATGAGCACAGATAAAGTTCCTTAAGCCAAATATGGAATAGACAAGAGCTACTCCTTGCTCAACGAAATGGACTCAACACCGCATATTAAACGCCTAAGAATGTACCTGACTAGTAAGTATCTTAAAACCTATGGATTGCTATGTCTCCGAAAGAGAATCAAGCATGTGTACAGGGGCATAAACGCAGCAGTGATAGGATTGGAGAGGTTCGGTGAGCAAATGAAGACCCTTTGAAGTCATATTGCATGGTACCCATTCCACGGGTTTCAACTCCCAGGTTTAAGGTATTCTTCCTTCAGCTAAAACATGCATGTGGAACCCAGAGTATGATCAACCATGTGATCGGGAGACGTGTTCAAATATGTCTCAGTTTTCCTCCCCTGGTACTCGGGTGCAACATTCCAGACGCTTTACTAACACTCTCCCCACTTGGAGAGTCAGCGCCTTTAACCTCCTGTTTGGCCCAGTTTGCAATTTCTGCGGAAGATGAACAGGAATAGCGAGAACCAATGAGAGACTAGCTGGAGGTGTCTGGACGGGCAAATTTAACTCTCATTTCCCACCAGGAAGAGGAAATAACCAAAGGCTCAGCGTGCCGTGCCGGAACCAGATTAGGGCCTGAAGCCATCCTGCGGTGTTGCGGCCAGCTCAAAAGAAAGCGAGTTGAAGAAAGGAGCTCAGGGGCACTGTAATTCACAAACCTGCAGAGTTATAAATGACAGCTATCGTCCAAAAATAGACTGAAGTAAGGCTGCCAAGAGGACTTGAAAGCGGGGCAGAATTGCAGGAAACCGATTTCAGGAGGTAGACTGGAATTGCATTGAAAGCATAGGAAAAGAGGCAGAACGTCCACAATGATGCACTTGGCCAAAAAGGGCGTATGCGTTTTTTCCTGAATATATTCAGGAAAAAACGCATACGCCCTTTTTGGCCAACCAAGCAAGCTTGCAAAGGAAATCTGCACTACAATGAAGTCTCACTTCCCCCCGGTCAAAAGGGCCATCTGAAAAAAGTGTAAAATCCAGAAAGGCAGGACAGGCCATGGAGAACTGGGAGCCTTGTTATGCTGATGGGCGGGATGTAAATTGCCAACAGACACTCGGGAGAAGTGTATGGTGTTTCCTGAAACATCTAAAAAACAAAGCAACAGAGCCTAGGGCACTTCCACTTATGGTCCTATAGCTTAGGGAAATTAAAATCAAAAAGACACAGCCACCCCAAAGTTTGGGACGCCTCTGTTTACAAGAACCTCGTTTACAGTACAAGTTCAACATCGCAGAAAGTGAAAAATGGATAAAGAAGTTGTGGTATTTACTTACAAAGCAATATCACTCAGCAATGAAATCTATGTCATCAGGCCCTTAGCAGCACAATGAGTGGATTCAGGTATGATGATTCTAACTGAAATAAGTCACACAGAAAAAGAAACATCATAAGATATCAGTAATACACGGAATGTAAACTTGGCTACACAGGAACTGAATTACAGAACAGAACAGGGTCTCAAATTTAGAAAACCAACTTATGCTTGCTTAAGGGAAAGGTGAGTTGGGGTGCTGCATAAAACCAGAGATTGAAATGAGCACAGATAAAGTTCCTTAAGCCAAATATGGAATAGACAAGAGCTACACTTTGCTCAACGAAATGGACTCAACACCGCATATTAAACGCCTAAGAATGTACCTGACTAGTAAGTATCTTAAAACCTATGGATGGCTATGTCTCCGAAAGAGAATCAAGCATGTGTACAGGGGCATAAACGCAGCAGTGATAGGATTGGAGAGGTTCGGTGAGCAAATGAAGACCCTTTGAAGTCATATTGCATGGTACCCATTCCACGGGTTTCAACTCCCAGGTTTAAGGTATTCTTCCTTCAGCTAAAACATGCATGTGGAACCCAGAGTATGATCAACCATGTGAACGGGAGACGTGTTCAAATATGTCTCAGTTTTCCTCCCCTGGTACTCGGGTGCAACATTCCAGACGCTTTACTAACACTCTCCCCACTTGGAGAGTCAGCGCCTTTAACCTCCTGTTTGGCCCAGTTTGCAATTTCTGCGGAAGATGAACAGGAATAGCGAGAACCAATGAGAGACTAGCTGGAGGTGTCTGGACGGGCAAATTTAACTCTCATTTCCCACCAGGAAGAGGAATTAACCAAAGGCTCAGCGTGCCGTGCCGGAACCAGATTAGGGCCTGAAGCCATCCTGCGGTGTTGCGGCCAGCTCACAAGAAAGCGAGTTGAAGAAAGGAGCTCAGGGGCACTGTAATTCACAAACCTGCAGAGTTATAAATGACAGCTATCGTCCAAAAATAGACTGAAGTAAGGCTGCCAAGAGGACTTGAAAGCGGGGCAGAATTGCAGGAAACCGATTTCAGGAGGTAGACTGGAATTGCATTGAAAGCATAGGAAAAGAGGCAGAACGTCCACAATGATGCACTTGGCCAAAAAGGGCGTATGCGTTTTTTCCTGAATATATTCAGGAAAAAACGCATACGCCCTTTTTGGCCAACCAAGCAAGCTTGCAAAGGAAATCTGCACTACAATGAAGTCTCACTTCCCCCCGGTCAAAAGGGCCATCTGAAAAAAGTGTAAAATCCAGAAAGGCAGGACAGGCCATGGAGAACTGGGAGCCTTGTTATGCTGATGGGCGGGATGTAAATTGCCAACAGACACTCGGGAGAAGTGTATGGTGTTTCCTGAAACATCTAAAAAACAAAGCAACAGAGCCTAGGGCACTTCCACTTATGGTCCTATAGCTTAGGGAAATTAAAATCAAAAAGACACAGCCACCCCAAAGTTTGGGACGCCTCTGTTTACAAGAACCTCGTTTACAGTACAAGTTCAACATCGCAGAAAGTGAAAAATGGATAAAGAAGTTGTGGTATTTACTTACAAAGCAATATCACTCAGCAATGAAATCTATGTCATCAGGCCCTTAGCAGCACAATGAGTGGATTCAGGTATGATGATTCTAACTGAAATAAGTCACACAGAAAAAGAAACATCATAAGATATCAGTAATACACGGAATGTAAACTTGGCTACACAGGAACTGAATTACAGAACAGAACAGGGTCTCAAATTTAGAAGACCACCTTATGCTTGCTTAAGGGGAAAGGTGAGTTGGGGTGCTGCATAAAACCAGAGATTGAAATGAGCACAGATAAAGTTCCTTAAGCCAAATATGGAATAGACAAGAGCTACTCCTTGCTCAACGAAATGGACTCAACACCGCATATTAAACGCCTAAGAATGTACCTGACTAGTAAGTATCTTAAAACCTATGGATTGCTATGTCTCCGAAAGAGAATCAAGCATGTGTACAGGGGCATAAACGCAGCAGTGATAGGATTGGAGAGGTTCGGTGAGCAAATGAAGACCCTTTGAAGTCATATTGCATGGTACCCATTCCACGGGTTTCAACTCTCCAGGTTTAAGGTATTCTTCCTTCAGCTAAAACATGCATGTGGAACCCAGAGTATGATCAACCATGTGATCGGGAGACGTGTTCAAATATGTCTCAGTTTTCCTCCCCTGGTACTCGGGTGCAACATTCCAGACGCTTTACTAACACTCTCCCCACTTGGAGAGTCAGTCCCTTTAACCTCCTGTTTGGCCCAGTTTGCAATTTCTGCGGAAGATGAACAGGAATAGCGAGAACCAATGAGAGACTAGCTGGAGGTGTCTGGACGGGCAAATTTAACTCTCATTTCCCACCAGGAAGAGGAAATAACCAAAGGCTCAGCGTGCCGTGCCGGAACCAGATTAGGGCCTGAAGCCATCCTGCGGTGTTGCGGCCAGCTCAAAAGAAAGCGAGTTGAAGAAAGGAGCTCAGGGGCACTGTAATTCACAAACCTGCAGAGTTATAAATGACAGCTATCGTCCAAAAATAGACTGAAGTAAGGCTGCCAAGAGGACTTGAAAGCGGGGCAGAATTGCAGGAAACCGATTTCAGGAGGTAGACTGGAATTGCATTGAAAGCATAGGAAAAGAGGCAGAACGTCCACAATGATGCACTTGGCCAAAAAGGGCGTATGCGTTTTTTCCTGAATATATTCAGGAAAAAACGCATACGCCCTTTTTGGCCAACCAAGCAAGCTTGCAAAGGAAATCTGCACTACAATGAAGTCTCACTTCCCCCCGGTCAAAAGGGCCATCTGAAAAAAGTGTAAAATCCAGAAAGGCAGGACAGGCCATGGAGAACTGGGAGCCTTGTTATGCTGATGGGCGGGATGTAAATTGCCAACAGACACTCGGGAGAAGTGTATGGTGTTTCCTGAAACATCTAAAAAACAAAGCAACAGAGCCTAGGGCACTTCCACTTATGGTCCTATAGCTTAGGGAAATTAAAATCAAAAAGACACAGCCACCCCAAAGTTTGGGACGCCTCTGTTTACAAGAACCTCGTTTACAGTACACGTTCAACATCGCAGAAAGTGAAAAATGGATAAAGAAGTTGTGGTATTTACTTACAAAGCAATATCACTCAGCAATGAAATCTATGTCATCAGGCCCTTAGCAGCACAATGAGTGGATTCAGGTATGATGATTCTAACTGAAATAAGTCACACAGAAAAAGAAACATCATAAGATATCAGTAATACACGGAATGTAAACTTGGCTACACAGGAACTGAATTACAGAACAGAACAGGGTCTCAAATTTAGAAAACCAACTTATGCTTGCTTAAGGGGAAAGGTGAGTTGGGGTGCTGCATAAAACCAGAGATTGAAATGAGCACAGATAAAGTTCCTTAAGCCAAATATGGAATAGACAAGAGCTACTCCTTGCTCAACGAAATGGACTCAACACCGCATATTAAACGCCTAAGAATGTACCTGACTAGTAAGTATCTTAAAACCTATGGATTGCTATGTCTCCGAAAGAGAATCAAGCATGTGTACAGGGGCATAAACGCAGCAGTGATAGGATTGGAGAGGTTCGGTGAGCAAATGAAGACCCTTTGAAGTCATATTGCATGGTACCCATTCCACGGGTTTCAACTCCAGGTTTAAGGTATTCTTCCTTCAGCTAAAACATGCATGTGGAACCCAGAGTATGATCAACCATGTGAACGGGAGACGTGTTCAAATATGTCTCAGTTTTCCTCCCCTGGTACTCGGGTGCAACATTCCAGACGCTTTACTAACACTCTCCCCACTTGGAGAGTCAGCGCCTTTAACCTCCTGTTTGGCCCAGTTTGCAATTTCTGCGGAAGATGAACAGGAATAGCGAGAACCAATGAGAGACTAGCTGGAGGTGTCTGGACGGGCAAATTTAACTCTCATTTCCCACCAGGAAGAGGAAATAACCAAAGGCTCAGCGTGCCGTGCCGGAACCAGATTAGGGCCTGAAGCCATCCTGCGGTGTTGCGGCCAGCTCACAAGAAAGCGAGTTGAAGAAAGGAGCTCAGGGGCACTGTAATTCACAAACCTGCAGAGTTATAAATGACAGCTATCGTCCAAAAATAGACTGAAGTAAGGCTGCCAAGAGGACTTGAAAGCGGGGCAGAATTGCAGGAAACCGATTTCAGGAGGTAGACTGGAATTGCATTGAAAGCATAGGAAAAGAGGCAGAACGTCCACAATGATGCACTTGGCCAAAAAGGGCGTATGCGTTTTTTCCTGAATATATTCAGGAAAAAACGCATACGCCCTTTTTGGCCAACCAAGCAAGCTTGCAAAGGAAATCTGCACTACCATGAAGTCTCACTTCCCCCCGGTCAAAAGGGCCATCTGAAAAAAGTGTAAAATCCAGAAAGGCAGGACAGGCCATGGAGAACTGGGAGCCTTGTTATGCTGATGGGCGGGATGTAAATTGCCAACAGACACTCGGGAGAAGTGTATGGTGTTTCCTGAAACATCTAAAAAACAAAGCAACAGAGCCTAGGGCACTTCCACTTATGGTCCTATAGCTTAGGGAAATTAAAATCAAAAAGACACAGCCACCCCAAAGTTTGGGACGGCTCTGTTTACAAGAACCTCGTTTACAGTACAAGTTCAACATCGCAGAAAGTGAAAAATGGATAAAGAAGTTGTGGTATTTACTTACAAAGCAATATCACTCAGCAATGAAATCTATGTCATCAGGCCCTTAGCAGCACAATGAGTGGATTCAGGTATGATGATTCTAACTGAAATAAGTCACACAGAAAAAGAAACATCATAAGATATCAGTAATACACGGAATGTAAACTTGGCTACACAGGAACTGAATTACAGAACAGAACAGGGTCTCAAATTTAGAAAACCAACTTATGCTTGCTTAAGGGGAAAGGTGAGTTGGGGTGCTGCATAAAACCAGAGATTGAAATGAGCACAGATAAAGTTCCATAAGCCAAATATGGAATAGACAAGAGCTACTCCTTGCTCAACGAAATGGACTCAACAAGTATATTAAACGCCTAGAATATACCTGATAGTAAGTATCTAAAACAAAAATGCTGGCTATGTCTCCGAAAGAGAACCCTCTTCCACTATTGTTGGGAATATAAATTGATACAGTCATTATGAGAACAATAATGAATTTCTTAAGAAACTAACATAGAATTACCATATTGAACAGCAATCCCGTACGGGAATATACCCAGACAAAAACCATAATGTCAAAAAGAGTCATTCACCGCAATGTTCATTGCATCCACTATACAATAATCGAGGTATGGAAGCAACCTAACTGCCCACAGACAGACGACTGCCTAAAGCTGTGGTACATATATAAAATGGAATTTACTACAACCATGAAAAGGATGAAATGGTCATTTTGTAGAGACGTCGATGGAATCTAGAGAATGTCATACAGAGTGAAGTAAGTCAGAAAGAGAGAAAAACAAATCTTGAGATTTCATGCATATATGTGGAACTAGAAAAATGTACAGATTAAACCATTTGCAAGGCATAATAGAGGCAAAAGCTCATGCTGTTATGTAGACAACAAACGTATGGACGAACAAGGGGGAAGCTGTTGGGGGGGTGGTGGTGGAGGAGTTGAGAGACTGGGATTGGCATGTATACATTTATATGTATAAAATAGATAACCAATAAAACTGCTGTTTAAAAATATAAATAAAATTCAAAATCAAAAAGAAATAAAATTTAAAAAATAAAACAGAAAAAAACAATTATTCCCTGCACATACATGTATTTATATGAATAAATTATTCCATGCTTATATCTGTAAATACAAAAAGAGGAATAAAATCTACCAAACCAAAAAACGAAAAGAGAAAAAAACACCAGACCCACCAGGTTACACAGAGGAAAACCGTATCAGGGCACTTGTCCAGTTGTAAACAATTCTGAAGTTGGTCAGTGGTGGGGAATCGTCTCCAATTCAGCCAGCAGCCCCACGCAACAAGCGTCCTCATTGCAAAGTGGGGCACTGTGCCGAGGCATCTCGTGAGTAAAACGTGAGCTGAGCCCCAGGCAGTTGCTGCTGAACTATTCCCACCAGTCCCAGGGTAAAACACCTGAATATATAGCAAGACTTGAAAGCCTAGAGGAAGGGCCATAGAGCCACACGAGTGACAGCATGCGGCCGACTTGGTGCGCAGCAGCCAGGATGGTATGGCCCTGGGTGGCTCTTTGGAGATTTCCATTTCCCTGCCAATGAGATACCCGTCCTGTCCCTGCCCCCATGCTTTTTTCCTCCTCACCTCTGGCCCAGGGAGAAATTCAAGCAGCAGGTATGGGTGACACATCCTTTCTTAGCAGTGGCAGCCTGGCAACTGCTGCAGAAAGTCCAGCAGAAGCCCACTCAACTGGGCCACCACAAAGCCGTGGCCTCTCACTCCCTCCACCAGCCCAGCCCCGAGACAGTGACAGGGAAGCAGAAAATGGCGTCAGGACGGCTGCAGGGGGCTCTTGCTGAGGAGTGGTATTATATTGATCTCAACCCAGGCACACCTGGGGAGGGCTGGCAGCACGGTAAGCTGCCCAGTCAGCCAATCATCACCCCTCAGGGGCTCACAGTTTTTGCAGAAAATGGAACTTGCTGAACCGGCCAGGTCCAAGGCAAACAGGTGTGGGCTCCTGAGAGTCAGGCTAGACAAGGGGCTGCAGCTTTGGCTTGTTTTCTAATCATTTATTGGCCAGGTGGGAGACAACTTCAAGAAAACACTCTCCTAATGAGAGGAACCCATGGAGTCAGGAGATGAGGGGTGGGTGGTGGTTGGAGACAGAGGCCTGGTGCCCACGGGTGCAGGGAAGTCTCTGGAAAAAGACCAGTGGAGGGAGCCTCATGGAGTGATGCCCAGGGTCACAGACATGTCGCAGCTGCTGTTTGTTAGTTCAAGTCCTGCTCTGAGGTGCTCGGTGTCAGCTCTGAGCGACAGGTGAGCTGGGGGTGCTCTGCAATGAGGGCTATGATGCACGGTTTCCTGTGTGCCCAGCCATGCCATGGTACCTGAAAGGGTAGCTCTGTATCCTGGGGGGGGTCCTGACCACGAGAGCCGTTGGCTGGGGTGGGGTGGGGTACCTACCAGGTGAGCTCCTATTCTGGGATTGGTCTGACCACAAGAGCCCATGGGCTGCTGGGGATTGGTAAAGGATGTCAGGACAGCAGTGAAGCCACCGAGGATACCTCAGTTGCTCCTAATTCCACACCCTGCTGGTCTTCTACCAACCACCAGACATGGTATTCTGTATTAGTCTTCAATGATGCCTCTTTGTATTCCATTAGTCCCAGGTCACAAGAAATTTGGCTTGTGAGTGGCAGGACTCAACATAAAACTAAAACATACTTCCGGGCCGTCTGGCCCCAAGGGTGCAAAAATTCCCACACCATCTTTGGGGAAAGCTAGCTAAAGACCTAAAAGTTCTACTCGGAAAAGGAAAACCCTCTTCCAATATGCAGACGACATTTCTGATCACCAGCCTACTAAGAGGCCTCTGAACTACCAAGCAATAAAGGATAGAAGTGTCCAAGAAAAAGCTCAAATATCACAGGACTGGCAGTGACCTGCCTGGGCTTCATTTTCAAGGAAGGTCAGAGAAGCCCATCCCAGGAAAGGAAGAAAACCATTGCAGCCTACCCCTTTCTAAAACTAGAAGACAAGCTTAGGGGCCTGGGGAGGCCTAGGGTTTGCTGCTTCTGGATCCCTAACTACAGTCTACTAGCTGGACCTCTATATTGAAACACTGAAAAGGAAAAGATGAGATCCTTTTGAATAGAATCCAAGTGGCCTTTCAAGAATGGAAAGAGCAGTCAATCAGACCCTTGCTGACTCCTAATTTAGCTAAACCTTTGACCTTTACATTCCGGTGAAAGGTGAATCGCCATTGGAGAATTAGTGCAAAAACTGGGACCACTTGAAATGGACACAATGCAAGAATGCCATCCAGTAGGGATAAACTACGGTCACTAAGGGGCTTGGCCCACTGCCACATTGGCAAGATACTGGCGGTATCTAAAAACAGAAAAGGAAATCAGCAGGCCCAAAGGCCACTTCCCTCCTAAGGGAAAAGGTGAACGTGGTGAGCCTAACCACCAAACCATTGCCTGAGTTGCAGGGTTCGCTCGTGGCACACCGACCTCGATTGAGGAGGCCCTCCAACTCCAACATTCCAGAGAGATAACCGGGGGCAACAGGGCACCATGACGACTGCCTGAACATACTTGACTGGAGTTTCTCTAAAACAAACAAGAGTGTGTCCAAAAGAGTAAGACTACTGTGTGCAGGACTTAATGCACCCAGAGGGGAGCAATATTCTTGGGGTTCGGTGAACAAATTAAGACCACTTTGACCATAGAAAAGCCTACAGACACCGTGATGATGGGGCCAATAAGACCGGCCTGGACTCCTGTTTACTCAAAAGGCTGGACCAATAGCCATCATGGTATGATCACCACTGACCCTGGGACTGTCTGGGCAGTTGAGCGGGCAGGGCTTCTGACACCTGGTGCTTTTTTGTACGTTTATTCAGGGGCTAATTGAAGAAAGCGCCAGACTACTGGTCAGAGCAACTAGGCTGGCAGAAATGGTCAGCTTAAGCTGCCGAACAAATGTGGGGCAGGGTGAAACCGCCCCCACAGCGTCTCTGCACATCAATTTCCTGGACCCTTAAAGGTCATTAGAATCTAAAACACTTCCAATGCTGGTGCTCAGGTGGACGAGCAGGGAGGCAGGGGTACTGGGGACAATCAACGTCAACGGAGGCGCTGGGGAGGAAGCTCTGGGACCCTCGCCCCAGGTATGAGGGCTCCCAACTCAACACTCAGCAGTTAGAGAAGAAGTCTGCAGCTCAGCACTCAAGAATGAGGAACGGGACAAAAGGCAGAGGAGGGGTTTGGCCCAGCAAAGCCCATTAAAAATCCCTGGGAGATAAAAATAGAATCTGGGCAATAAAGTCAAGCTAACCTTTTTATCCTTTGTGCTTTGTCTAATTCACGTGCTCTAGGGTCCCGCATGCAGAGGTTCACACCCGCACTTCAGACCGATTTCTAGGCAGAATGGCTGGCGTCGACAACCTCAGCTCCTGGGGCCCAGGCAGATCCACGATATAGAGCCTGAGCTACAGCCAACCGGCCCTCGAGAGCTCCGCCGCCTCCCTCCCTCCCACGACTCTGACAGGAAATCTACACAGCAGCCCAGCCCACAGCCCACGGGTGTTGTGCATGCTCTCAACCTCTAAATTCTGCAGATCAAAATATAAAGTTTCATTTGCTTGTGAACCAAACTCAGTCTCGATCTGTTGGCCACCAATGACACTGGGCAGGGGACACTTGTTGGGTTCTCCACTCTGGAGGATCAAAACAGAAATTGAGACTATTGTACCTCAAGAACCTGTGTGAGCCAAACTGTAGTTAACATAGAACAGTGTATAAGGCTCGGGTAAATAAGATGTTTCTAAACACTTCATTTGATATTTCCATCACTTTTTATAAGGAAAGTCAGTGAAAAGGTTTTCTTATTTGTCAGGTCAATATTAGAGAAACAAAGTGATTTCTTTCCAAGGATGTACATCAATAATCTTGTGTTAAACCTTCAATCTGTTTTAAATGCTTACATTGAAACTGATACTCTCTTTCAGCCCCCATACTGAGAAGTATAAAATCTTATAATTTATTATTACCAAGGGGAAAAGGGGGAGGAGGGATAAATTAACAGTTTGAATGAACACATAACACACTTATGTATAAAATAGATCATCAACAAGGAAATACTGTATAGCACAGGGAAATGACACTCAACATTTTGCAATAACCATAAGGGGAAATAAGCTGAAAAGAATAGATAGTTTATTGAATCACTATCAATGATAGTAAAGTGTAGCCTAAGGGAATGGTGGGAGTGCTCTGACCCTGAAGACTTCAATAATCAAAGTTTGGATTGCCTATTCCCAAGGCCTAAGAACATATGTGTAGGCCGTAGCTTAAAATTCCCATTGGGTTTCGGGGAGACACTGATTTGAAAAAGCCCTGGTGTTCTCCTTACATTAAGGTATTCTTCCTTCAGCTAAAACATGCATGTGGAACCCAGAGTATGATCAACCATGTGAACGGGAGACGTGTTCAAATATGTCTCAGTTTTCCTCCCCTGGTACTCGGGTGCAACATTCCAGACGCTTTACTAACACTCTCCCCACTTGGAGAGTCAGGGGCCTTTAACCTCCTGTTTGGCCCAGTTTGCAATTTCTGCGGAGATGAACAGGAATAGCGAGAACCAATGAGAGACTAGCTGGAGGTGTCTGGACGGGCAAATTTAACTCTCATTTCCCACCAGGAAGAGGAATTAACCAAAGGCTCAGCGTGCCGTGCCGGAACCAGATAGGGCCTGAAGCCATCCTGCGGTGTTGCGGCCAGGTCACAAGAAAGCGAGTTGAAGAAAGGAGCTCAGGGGCACTGTAATTCACAAACCTGCAGAGTTATAAATGACAGCTATCGTCCAAAAATAGACTGAAGTAAGGCTGCCAAGAGGACTTGAAAGCGGGGCAGAATTGCAGGAAACCGATTTCAGGAGGTAGACTGGAATTGCATTGAAAGCATAGGAAAAGAGGCAGAACGTCCACAATGATGCACTTGGCCAAAAAGGGCGTATGCGTTTTTTCCTGAATATATTCAGGAAAAAACGCATACGCCCTTTTTGGCCAACCAAGCAAGCTTGCAAAGGAAATCTGCACTACAATGAAGTCTCACTTCCCCCGGTCAAAAGGGCCATCTGAAAAAAGTGTAAAATCCAGAAAGGCAGGACAGGCCATGGAGAACTGGGGCCTTGTTATGCTGATGGGCGGGATGTAAATTGCAACAACCACTGGGGAGAAGTGTATGGTGTTTCCTGAAACATCTAAAAAACAAAGCAACAGAGCCTAGGGCACTTCCACTTATGGTCCTATAGCTTAGGGAAATTAAAATCAAAAAGACACAGCCACCCCAAAGTTTGGAACGCTCTGTTTACAAGAACCTCGTTTACAGTACAAGTTCAATATCGCAGAAAGTGAAAAATGGATAAAGAAGTTGTGGTACTTTACTTACAATGCAATATCACTCAGCAATGAAATCTATGTCATCAGGCCCTTAGCAGCACAATGAGTGGATTCAGGTATGATGATTCTAACTGAAATAAGTCACACAGAAAAAGAAACATCATAAGATATCACTTAAAGGTGGAATCCAAAATGGCTACACATGAAATAAATTACAAAACAAAAACAGGGTCAAAATTTAGAAAACCAACTTATGCTTGCTTAAGGGAAGGTGGGGAGGGTGAGCATCAACCAGAGGTTGAAATTAGCAAAGATACCATTCCAAAACCAAAATGATAATAACAAGCCTACACGGAGCTAACGAAGCACTTCAGCACACTCAAGTCACAAAAGAATAATACGACTGGTAAGAATCTGAAAAGAATTTATGATGTCTCTCTGTACTGAATCAAGTGGATGTTACAGCACAAGAAACAGAGCTTGAAAATCAGCTGTAACCAATATAGAAATGAATAAACGACAGAGAGACAGAGAAAACATCTTAAATTCCTCAGGGACGGTGATGCAAACAGGATTGAACACACTAGACCACAGCAGGTGAGACATAAGGCTGGAAAAACTGTTGCGCTAAGAGAAATGTGAGTTGGGTGAGGAAATGCACCCTTTAAAGTAATATTGCTGGTACCCATTCAATGGGTCCCAAATCTGCAGGTTCAAGGGATCTTCCTATAGCTAAAACATGCATGGAAAACCCAGAGTATGATCAACCATGTGATCGGGAGACGTGTTCAAATATGTCTCAGTTTTCCTCCCCTGGTACTCGGGTGCAACATTCCAGACACGTTACTAACACTCTCCCACTTGGAGAGTCAGCACCTTTAACCTCCTGTTTGGCCCAGTTTGCAATTTCTGCGGAAGATGAACAGGAATAGCGAGAACCAATGAGAGACTAGCTGGAGGTGTCTGGACGGGCAAATTTAACTCTCATTTCCCACCAGAAAAGAATTAACCAAAGGCTCAGCTGCCGTGCCGGAACCAGATTAGGGCCTGAAGCCATCCTGCGGTGTGCGGCCAGCTCAAAAAAAGCGAGTTGAAGAAAGGAGCTCAGGGGCACTGTAATTCACAAACCTGCAGAGTTATAAATGACAGCTATCGTCCAAAAATATACTGAAGTAAGGCTGCCAAGAGGACTTGAAAGCGGGGCAGAATTGCAGGAAACCGATTTCAGGAGGTAGACTGGAATTGCATTGAAAGCATAGGAAAAGAGGCAGAACGTCCACAATGATGCACTTGGCCAAAAAGGGCGTATGCGTTTTTCCTGAATATATTCAGGAAAAAACGCATACGCCCTTTTGGGCAACCAAGCAAGCTTGCAAAGGAAATCTGCACTACAATGAAGTCTCACTTCCCCCCGGTCAAAAGGGCCATCTGAAAAAAGTGTAAAATCCAGAAAGGCAGGACAGGCCATGGAGAACTGGGAGCCTTGTTATGCTGATGGGCGGGATGTAAATTGCCAACAGCCACTCGGGAGAAGTGTATGGTGTTTCCTGAAACATCTAAAAAACAAAGCAACAGAGCCTAGGGCACTTCCACTTATGGTCCTATAGCTTAGGGAAATTAAAATCAAAAAGACACAGCCACCCCAAAGTTTGGGACGGCTCTGTTTACAAGAACCTCGTTTACAGTACAAGTTCAACATCGCAGAAAGTGAAAAATGGATAAAGAAGTTGTGGTACTTACTTACAATGCAATATCACTCAGCAATGAAATCTATGTCATCAGGCCCGTAGCAGCATAATGAGTGGATTCAGGTATGATGATTCTAACTGAAATAAGTCACACAGAAAAAGAAACATCATAAGATATCACTAATACACGGAATGTAAACTTGGCTACACAGGAACTGAATTACAGAACAGAACAGGGTCTCAAATTTAGAAAACAAACTTATGCTTGCTTAAGGGGAAAGGTGAGTTGGGGTGCTGCATAAAACCAGAGATTGAAATGAGCACAGATAAAGTTCCTTAAGCCAAATATGGAATAGACAAGAGCTACTCCTTGCTCAACGAAATGGACTCAACACCCCTATTAAACGCAAGAATGTACCTGACTAGTAAGTATCTTAAAACCTATGTATTGCTATGTCTCCAAAGAGAATCAAGTGTGTGCAGAGGGCATAAACACAGCAGTGATGAGGATTATAAATTTCGCTGAAAATGAGAGATCTTAAAAGTCATGTGTATGCATGGTGACCCATTCCACAGGGTAAGACATAACTACACCTAGAGGATTTGAGCTTTTCTTCAACTGAAGTTTAAAATATCATCCACGGGTCCAACACTCCAGGTTTAAGGTATTCTTCCTTCAGCTAAAACATGCATGGGAACCCAGAGTATGATCAACCATGTGATCGGGAGACGTGTTCAAATATGTCTCAGTTTTCCTCCCTGGTACTCGGGTGCAACATTCCAGACGCTTTACTAACACTCTCCCCACTTGGAGAGTCAGTGCCTTTAACCTCCTGTTTGGCCCAGTTTGCAATTTCTGCGGAAGATGAACAGGAATAGCGAGAACCAATGAGAGACTAGCTGGAGGTGTCTGGACGGGCAAATTTAACTCTCATTTCCCACCAGGAAGAGGAATTAACCAAAGGCTCAGCGTGCCCTGCCAGAACCAGATTAGGGCCTGAAGCCATCCTGCGGTGTTGCGGCCAGGTCACAAAAAAGTGAGTTGAAGAAAGGAGCTCAGGGGCACTGTAATTCACAAACCTGCAGAGTTATAAATGACAGCTATCGTCCAAAAATAGACTGAAGTAAGGCTGCCAAGAGGACTTGAAAGCGGGGCAGAATTGCAGGAAACCGATTTCAGGAGGTAGACTGGAATTGCATTGAAAGCATAGGAAAAGAGGCAGAACGTCCACAATGATGCACTTGGCCAAAAAGGGCGTATGCGTTTTTTCCTGAATATATTCAGGAAAAAACGCATACGCCCTTTTTGGCCAACCAAGCAAGCTTGCAAAGGAAATCTGCACTACAATGAAGTCTCACTTCCCCCGGTCAAAAGGGCCATCTGAAAAAAGTGTAAAATCCAGAAAGGCAGGACAGGCCATGGAGAACTGGGAGCCTTGTTATGCTGATGGGCGGGATGTAAATTGCCAACAGACACTCGGGAGAAGTGTATGGTGTTTCCTGAAACATCTAAAAAACAAAGCAACAGAGCCTAGGGCACTTCCACTTATGGTCCTATAGCTTAGGGAAATTAAAATCAAAAAGACACAGCCACCCCAAAGTTTGGGACGCCTCTGTTTACAAGAACCTCGTTTACAGTACAAGTTCAACATCGCAGAAAGTGAAAAATGGATAAAGAAGTTGTGGTATTTACTTACAAAGCAATATCACTCAGCAATGAAATCTATGTCATCAGGCCCTTAGCAGCACAATGAGTGGATTCAGGTATGATGATTCTAACTGAAATAAGTCACACAGAAAAAGAAACATCATAAGATATCAGTAATACACGGAATGTAAACTTGGCTACACAGGAACTGAATTACAGAACAGAACAGGGTCTCAAATTTAGAAAACCAACTTATGCTTGCTTAAGGGGAAAGGTGAGTTGGGGTGCTGCATAAAACCAGAGATTGAAATGAGCACAGATAAAGTTCCTTAAGCCAAATATGGAATAGACAAGAGCTACTCCTTGCTCAACGAAATGGACTCAACACCCATATTAAACGCCTAAGAATGTACCTGACTAGTAAGTATCTTAAAACCTATGGATTGCTATGTCTCCGAAAGAGAATCAAGCATGTGTACAGGGGCATAAACGCAGCAGTGATAGGATTGGAGAGGTTCGGTGAGCAAATGAAGACCCTTTGAAGTCATATTGCATGGTACCCATTCCACGGGTCTCAACTCTCCAGGTTTAAGGTATTCTTCCTTCAGCTAAAACATGCATGTGGAACCCAGAGTATGATCAACCATGTGATCGGGAGACGTGTTCAAATATGTCTCAGTTTTCCTCCCCTGGTACTCGGGTGCAACATTCCAGACGCTTTACTAACACTCTCCCCACTTGGAGAGTCAGCGCCTTTAACCTCCTGTTTGGCCCAGTTTGCAATTTCTGCGGAAGATGAACAGGAATAGCGAGAACCAATGAGAGACTAGCTGGAGGTGTCTGGACGGGCAAATTTAACTCTCATTTCCCACCAGGAAGAGGAAATAACCAAAGGCTCAGCGTGCCGTGCCGGAACCAGATTAGGGCCTGAAGCCATCCTGCGGTGTTGCGGCCAGCTCACAAGAAAGCGAGTTGAAGAAAGGAGCTCAGGGGCACTGTAATTCACAAACCTGCAGAGTTATAAATGACAGCTATCGTCCAAAAATAGACTGAAGTAAGGCTGCCAAGAGGACTTGAAAGCGGGGCAGAATTGCAGGAAACCGATTTCAGGAGGTAGACTGGAATTGCATTGAAAGCATAGGAAAAGAGGCAGAACGTCCACAATGATGCACTTGGCCAAAAAGGGCGTATGCGTTTTTTCCTGAATATATTCAGGAAAAAACGCATACGCCCTTTTTGGCCAACCAAGCAAGCTTGCAAAGGAAATCTGCACTACAATGAAGTCTCACTTCCCCCGGTCAAAAGGGCCATCTGAAAAAAGTGTAAAATCCAGAAAGGCAGGACAGGCCATGGAGAACTGGGAGCCTTGTTATGCTGATGGGCGGGATGTAAATTGCCAACAGACACTCGGGAGAAGTGTATGGTGTTTCCTGAAACATCTAAAAAACAAAGCAACAGAGCCTAGGGCACTTCCACTTATGGTCCTATAGCTTAGGGAAATTAAAATCAAAAAGACACAGCCACCCCAAAGTTTGGGACGCCTCTGTTTACAAGAACCTCGTTTACAGTACAAGTTCAACATCGCAGAAAGTGAAAAATGGATAAAGAATTTGTGGTATTTACTTACAAAGCAATATCACTCAGCAATGAAATCTATGTCATCAGGCCCTTAGCAGCACAATGAGTGGATTCAGGTATGATGATTCTAACTGAAATAAGTCACACAGAAAAAGAAACATCATAAGATATCAGTAATACACGGAATGTAAACTTGGCTACACAGGAACTGAATTACAGAACAGAACAGGGTCTCAAATTTAGAAAACCAACTTATGCTTGCTTAAGGGGAAAGGTGAGTTGGGGTGCTGCATAAAACCAGAGATTGAAATGAGCACAGATAAAGTTCCTTAAGCCAAATATGGAATAGACAAGAGCTACTCCTTGCTCAACGAAATGGACTCAACACCGCATATTAAACGCCTAAGAATGTACCTGACTAGTAAGTATCTTAAAACCTATGGATTGCTATGTCTCCGAAAGAGAATCAAGCATGTGTACAGGGGCATAAACGCAGCAGTGATAGGATTGGAGAGGTTCGGTGAGCAAATGAAGACCCTTTGAAGTCATATTGCATGGTACCCATTCCACGGGTTTCAACTACCCAGGTTTAAGGTATTCTTCCTTCAGCTAAAACATGCATGTGGAACCCAGAGTATGATCAACCATGTGATCGGGAGACGTGTTCAAATATGTCTCAGTTTTCCTCCCCTGGTACTCGGGTGCAACATTCCAGACGCTTTACTAACACTCTCCCCACTTGGAGAGTCAGCGCCTTTAACCTCCTGTTTGGCCCAGTTTGCAATTTCTGCGGAAGATGAACAGGAATAGCGAGAACCAATGAGAGACTAGCTGGAGGTGTCTGGACGGGCAAATTTAACTCTCATTTCCCACCAGGAAGAGGAAATAACCAAAGGCTCAGCGTGCCGTGCCGGAACCAGATTAGGGCCTGAAGCCATCCTGCGGTGTTGCGGCCAGGTCACAAGAAAGCGAGTTGAAGAAAGGAGCTCAGGGGCACTGTAATTCACAAACCTGCAGAGTTATAAATGACAGCTATCGTCCAAAAATAGACTGAAGTAAGGCTGCCAAGAGGACTTGAAAGCGGGGCAGAATTGCAGGAAACCGATTTCAGGAGGTAGACTGGAATTGCATTGAAAGCATAGGAAAAGAGGCAGAACGTCCACAATGATGCACTTGGCCAAAAAGGGCGTATGCGTTTTTTCCTGAATATATTCAGGAAAAAACGCATACGCCCTTTTTGGCCAACCAAGCAAGCTTGCAAAGGAAATCTGCACTACAATGAAGTCTCACTTCCCCCCGGTCAAAAGGGCCATCTGAAAAAAGTGTAAAATCCAGAAAGGCAGGACAGGCCATGGAGAACTGGGAGCCTTGTTATGCTGATGGGCGGGATGTAAATTGCCAACAGACACTCGGGAGAAGTGTATGGTGTTTCCTGAAACATCTAAAAAACAAAGCAACAGAGCCTAGGGCACTTCCACTTATGGTCCTATAGCTTAGGGAAATTAAAATCAAAAAGACACAGCCACCCCAAAGTTTGGAACGGCTCTGTTTACAAGAACCTCGTTTACAGTACAAGTTCAACATCGCAGAAAGTGAAAAATGGATAAAGAAGTTGTGGTATTTACTTACAAAGCAATATCACTCAGCAATGAAATCTATGTCATCAGGCCCTTAGCAGCACAATGAGTGGATTCAGGTATGATGATTCTAACTGAAATAAGTCACACAGAAAAAGAAACATCATAAGATATCAGTAATACACGGAATGTAAACTTGGCTACACAGGAACTGAATTACAGAACAGAACAGGGTCTCAAATTTAGAAAACCAACTTATGCTTGCTTAAGGGGAAAGGTGAGTTGGGGTGCTGCATAAAACCAGAGATTGAAATGAGCACAGATAAAGTTCCTTAAGCCAAATATGGAATAGACAAGAGCTACTCCTTGCTCAACGAAATGGACTCAACACCGCATATTAAACGCCTAAGAATGTACCTGACTAGTAAGTATCTTAAAACCTATGGATTGCTATGTCTCCGAAAGAGAATCAAGCATGTGTACAGGGGCATAAACGCAGCAGTGATAGGATTGGAGAGGTTCGGTGAGCAAATGAAGACCCTTTGAAGTCATATTGCATGGTACCCATTCCACGGGTTTCAACTCTCCAGGTTTAAGGTATTCTTCCTTCAGCTAAAACATGCATGTGGAACCCAGAGTATGATCAACCATGTGATCGGGAGACGTGTTCAAATATGTCTCAGTTTTCCTCCCCTGGTACTCGGGTGCAACATTCCAGACGCTTTACTAACACTCTCCCCACTTGGAGAGTCAGTCCCTTTAACCTCCTGTTTGGCCCAGTTTGCAATTTCTGCGGAAGATGAACAGGAATAGCGAGAACCAATGAGAGACTAGCTGGAGGTGTCTGGACGGGCAAATTTAACTCTCATTTCCCACCAGGAAGAGGAAATAACCAAAGGCTCAGCGTGCCGTGCCGGAACCAGATTAGGGCCTGAAGCCATCCTGCGGTGTTGCGGCCAGGTCACAAGAAAGCGAGTTGAAGAAAGGAGCTCAGGGGCACTGTAATTCACAAACCTGCAGAGTTATAAATGACAGCTATCGTCCAAAAATAGACTGAAGTAAGGCTGCCAAGAGGACTTGAAAGCGGGGCAGAATTGCAGGAAACCGATTTCAGGAGGTAGACTGGAATTGCATTGAAAGCATAGGAAAAGAGGCAGAACGTCCACAATGATGCACTTGGCCAAAAAGGGCGTATGCGTTTTTTCCTGAATATATTCAGGAAAAAACGCATACGCCCTTTTTGGCCAACCAAGCAAGCTTGCAAAGGAAATCTGCACTACAATGAAGTCTCACTTCCCCCGGTCAAAAGGGCCATCTGAAAAAAGTGTAAAATCCAGAAAGGCAGGACAGGCCATGGAGAACTGGGAGCCTTGTTATGCTGATGGGCGGGATGTAAATTGCCAACAGACACTCGGGAGAAGTGTATGGTGTTTCCTGAAACATCTAAAAAACAAAGCAACAGAGCCTAGGGCACTTCCACTTATGGTCCTATAGCTTAGGGAAATTAAAATCAAAAAGACACAGCCACCCCAAAGTTTGGGACGGCTCTGTTTACAAGAACCTCGTTTACAGTACAAGTTCAACATCGCAGAAAGTGAAAAATGGATAAAGAAGTTGTGGTATTTACTTACAAAGCAATATCACTCAGCAATGAAATCTATGTCATCAGGCCCTTAGCAGCACAATGAGTGGATTCAGGTATGATGATTCTAACTGAAATAAGTCACACAGAAAAAGAAACATCATAAGATATCAGTAATACACGGAATGTAAACTTGGCTACACAGGAACTGAATTACAGAACAGAACAGGGTCTCAAATTTAGAAAACCAACTTATGCTTGCTTAAGGGGAAAGGTGAGTTGGGGTGCTGCATAAAACCAGAGATTGAAATGAGCACAGATAAAGTTCCTTAAGCCAAATATGGAATAGACAAGAGCTACTCCTTGCTCAACGAAATGGACTCAACACCGCATATTAAACGCCTAAGAATGTACCTGACTAGTAAGTATCTTAAAACCTATGGATTGCTATGTCTCCGAAAGAGAATCAAGCATGTGTACAGGGGCATAAACGCAGCAGTGATAGGATTGGAGAGGTTCGGTGAGCAAATGAAGACCCTTTGAAGTCATATTGCATGGTACCCAGTCCACGGGTTTCAACTCTCCAGGTTTAAGGTATTCTTCCTTCAGCTAAAACATGCATGTGGAACCCAGAGTATGATCAACCATGTGATCGGGAGACGTGTTCAAATATGTCTCAGTTTTCCTCCCCTGGTACTCGGGTGCAACATTCCAGACGCTTTACTAACACTCTCCCCACTTGGAGAGTCAGTCCTTTAACCTCCTGTTTGGCCCAGTTTGCAATTTCTGCGGAAGATGAACAGGAATAGCGAGAACCAATGAGAGACTAGCTGGAGGTGTCTGGACGGGCAAATTTAACTCTCATTTCCCACCAGGAAGAGGAATTAACCAAAGGCTCAGCGTGCCGTGCCGGAACCAGATTAGGGCCTGAAGCCATCCTGCGGTGTTGCGGCCAGGTCACAAGAAAGCGAGTTGAAGAAAGGAGCTCAGGGGCACTGTAATTCACAAACCTGCAGAGTTATAAATGACAGCTATCGTCCAAAAATAGACTGAAGTAAGGCTGCCAAGAGGACTTGAAAGCGGGGCAGAATTGCAGGAAACCGATTTCAGGAGGTAGACTGGAATTGCATTGAAAGCATAGGAAAAGAGGCAGAACGTCCACAATGATGCACTTGGCCAAAAAGGGCGTATGCGTTTTTTCCTGAATATATTCAGGAAAAAACGCATACGCCCTTTTTGGCCAACCAAGCAAGCTTGCAAAGGAAATCTGCACTACAATGAAGTCTCACTTCCCCCCGGTCAAAAGGGCCATCTGAAAAAAGTGTAAAATCCAGAAAGGCAGGACAGGCCATGGAGAACTGGGAGCCTTGTTATGCTGATGGGCGGGATGTAAATTGCCAACAGACACTCGGGAGAAGTGTATGGTGTTTCCTGAAACATCTAAAAAACAAAGCAACAGAGCCTAGGGCACTTCCACTTATGGTCCTATAGCTTAGGGAAATTAAAATCAAAAAGACACAGCCACCCCAAAGTTTGGAACGCCTCTGTTTACAAGAACCTCGTTTACAGTACAAGTTCAACATCGCAGAAAGTGAAAAATGGATAAAGAAGTTGTGGTATTTACTTACAAAGCAATATCACTCAGCAATGAAATCTATGTCATCAGGCCCTTAGCAGCACAATGAGTGGATTCAGGTATGATGATTCTAACTGAAATAAGTCACACAGAAAAAGAAACATCATAAGATATCAGTAATACACGGAATGTAAACGTGGCTACACAGGAACTGAATTACAGAACAGAACAGGGTCTCAAATTTAGAAAACCAACTTATGCTTGCTTAAGGGGAAAGGTGAGTTGGGGTGCTGCATAAAACCAGAGATTGAAATGAGCACAGATAAAGTTCCTTAAGCCAAATATGGAATAGACAAGAGCTACTCCTTGCTCAACGAAATGGACTCAACACCGCATATTAAACGCCTAAGAATGTACCTGACTAGTAAGTATCTTAAAACCTATGGATTGCTATGTCTCCGAAAGAGAATCAAGCATGTGTACAGGGGCATAAACGCAGCAGTGATAGGATTGGAGAGGTTCGGTGAGCAAATGAAGACCCTTTGAAGTCATATTGCATGGTACCCATTCCACGGGTTTCAACTCTCCAGGTTTAAGGTATTCTTCCTTCAGCTAAAACATGCATGTGGAACCCAGAGTATGATCAACCATGTGAACGGGAGACGTGTTCAAATATGTCTCAGTTTTCCTCCCCTGGTACTCGGGTGCAACATTCCAGACGCTTTACTAACACTCTCCCCACTTGGAGAGTCAGCGCCTTTAACCTCCTGTTTGGCCCAGTTTGCAATTTCTGCGGAAGATGAACAGGAATAGCGAGAACCAATGAGAGACTAGCTGGAGGTGTCTGGACGGGCAAATTTAACTCTCATTTCCCACCAGGAAGAGGAAATAACCAAAGGCTCAGCGTGCCGTGCCGGAACCAGATTAGGGCCTGAAGCCATCCTGCGGTGTTGCGGCCAGCTCACAAGAAAGCGAGTTGAAGAAAGGAGCTCAGGGGCACTGTAATTCACAAACCTGCAGAGTTATAAATGACAGCTATCGTCCAAAAATAGACTGAAGTAAGGCTGCCAAGAGGACTTGAAAGCGGGGCAGAATTGCAGGAAACCGATTTCAGGAGGTAGACTGGAATTGCATTGAAAGCATAGGAAAAGAGGCAGAACGTCCACAATGATGCACTTGGCCAAAAAGGGCGTATGCGTTTTTTCCTGAATATATTCAGGAAAAAACGCATACGCCCTTTTTGGCCAACCAAGCAAGCTTGCAAAGGAAATCTGCACTACAATGAAGTCTCACTTCCCCCCGGTCAAAAGGGCCATCTGAAAAAAGTGTAAAATCCAGAAAGGCAGGACAGGCCATGGAGAACTGGGAGCCTTGTTATGCTGATGGGCGGGATGTAAATTGCCAACAGACACTCGGGAGAAGTGTATGGTGTTTCCTGAAACATCTAAAAAACAAAGCAACAGAGCCTAGGGCACTTCCACTTATGGTCCTATAGCTTAGGGAAATTAAAATCAAAAAGACACAGCCACCCCAAAGTTTGGGACGCCTCTGTTTACAAGAACCTCGTTTACAGTACAAGTTCAACATCGCAGAAAGTGAAAAATGGATAAAGAAGTTGTGGTATTTACTTACAAAGCAATATCACTCAGCAATGAAATCTATGTCATCAGGCCCTTAGCAGCACAATGAGTGGATTCAGGTATGATGATTCTAACTGAAATAAGTCACACAGAAAAAGAAACATCATAAGATATCAGTAATACACGGAATGTAAACTTGGCTACACAGGAACTGAATTACAGAACAGAACAGGGTCTCAAATTTAGAAAACCAACTTATGCTTGCTTAAGGGGAAAGGTGAGTTGGGGTGCTGCATAAAACCAGAGATTGAAATGAGCACAGATAAAGTTCCTTAAGCCAAATATGGAATAGACAAGAGCTACTCCTTGCTCAACGAAATGGACTCAACACCGCATATTAAACGCCTAAGAATGTACCTGACTAGTAAGTATCTTAAAACCTATGGATTGCTATGTCTCCGAAAGAGAATCAAGCATGTGTACAGGGGCATAAACGCAGCAGTGATAGGATTGGAGAGGTTCGGTGAGCAAATGAAGACCCTTTGAAGTCATATTGCATGGTACCCATTCCACGGGTTTCAACTACCCAGGTTTAAGGTATTCTTCCTTCAGCTAAAACATGCATGTGGAACCCAGAGTATGATCAACCATGTGATCGGGAGACGTGTTCAAATATGTCTCAGTTTTCCTCCCCTGGTACTCGGGTGCAACATTCCAGACGCTTTACTAACACTCTCCCCACTTGGAGAGTCAGTCCCTTTAACCTCCTGTTTGGCCCAGTTTGCAATTTCTGCGGAAGATGAACAGGAATAGCGAGAACCAATGAGAGACTAGCTGGAGGTGTCTGGACGGGCAAATTTAACTCTCATTTCCCACCAGGAAGAGGAATTAACCAAAGGCTCAGCGTGCCGTGCCGGAACCAGATTAGGGCCTGAAGCCATCCTGCGGTGTTGCGGCCAGGTCACAAGAAAGCGAGTTGAAGAAAGGAGCTCAGGGGCACTGTAATTCACAAACCTGCAGAGTTATAAATGACAGCTATCGTCCAAAAATAGACTGAAGTAAGGCTGCCAAGAGGACTTGAAAGCGGGGCAGAATTGCAGGAAACCGATTTCAGGAGGTAGACTGGAATTGCATTGAAAGCATAGGAAAAGAGGCAGAACGTCCACAATGATGCACTTGGCCAAAAAGGGCGTATGCGTTTTTTCCTGAATATATTCAGGAAAAAACGCATACGCCCTTTTTGGCCAACCAAGCAAGCTTGCAAAGGAAATCTGCACTACAATGAAGTCTCACTTCCCCCCGGTCAAAAGGGCCATCTGAAAAAAGTGTAAAATCCAGAAAGGCAGGACAGGCCATGGAGAACTGGGAGCCTTGTTATGCTGATGGGCGGGATGTAAATTGCCAACAGACACTCGGGAGAAGTGTATGGTGTTTCCTGAAACATCTAAAAAACAAAGCAACAGAGCCTAGGGCACTTCCACTTATGGTCCTATAGCTTAGGGAAATTAAAATCAAAAAGACACAGCCACCCCAAAGTTTGGGACGGCTCTGTTTACAAGAACCTCGTTTACAGTACAAGTTCAACATCGCAGAAAGTGAAAAATGGATAAAGAACTTGTGGTATTTACTTACAAAGCAATATCACTCAGCAATGAAATCTATGTCATCAGGCCCTTAGCAGCACAATGAGTGGATTCAGGTATGATGATTCTAACTGAAATAAGTCATACAGAAAAAGAAACATCATAAGATATCAGTAATACACGGAATGTAAACTTGGCTACACAGGAACTGAATTACAGAACAGAACAGGGTCTCAAATTTAGAAAACCAACTTATGCTTGCTTAAGGGGAAAGGTGAGTTGGGGTGCTGCATAAAACCAGAGATTGAAATGAGCACAGATAAAGTTCCTTAAGCCAAATATGGAATAGACAAGAGCTACTCCTTGCTCAACGAAATGGACTCAACACCGCATATTAAACGCCTAAGAATGTACCTGACTAGTAAGTATCTTAAAACCTATGGATTGCTATGTCTCCGAAAGAGAATCAAGCATGTGTACAGGGGCATAAACGCAGCAGTGATAGGATTGGAGAGGTTCGGTGAGCAAATGAAGACCCTTTGAAGTCATATTGCATGGTACCCATTCCACGGGTTTCAACTCCCAGGTTTAAGGTATTCTTCCTTCAGCTAAAACATGCATGTGGAACCCAGAGTATGATCAACCATGTGATCGGGAGACGTGTTCAAATATGTCTCAGTTTTCCTCCCCTGGTACTCGGGTGCAACATTCCAGACGCTTTACTAACACTCTCCCCACTTGGAGAGTCAGCCCTTTAACCTCCTGTTTGGCCCAGTTTGCAATTTCTGCGGAAGATGAACAGGAATAGCGAGAACCAATGAGAGACTAGCTGGAGGTGTCTGGACGGGCAAATTTAACTCTCATTTCCCACCAGGAAGAGGAATAACCAAAGGCTCAGCGTGCCGTGCCGGAACCAGATTAGGGCCTGAAGCCATCCTGCGGTGTTGCGGCCAGCTCACAAGAAAGCGAGTTGAAGAAAGGAGCTCAGGGGCACTGTAATTCACAAACCTGCAGAGTTATAAATGACAGCTATCGTCCAAAAATAGACTGAAGTAAGGCTGCCAAGAGGACTTGAAAGCGGGGCAGAATTGCAGGAAACCGATTTCAGGAGGTAGACTGGAATTGCATTGAAAGCATAGGAAAAGAGGCAGAACGTCCACAATGATGCACTTGGCCAAAAAGGGCGTATGCGTTTTTTCCTGAATATATTCAGGAAAAAACGCATACGCCCTTTTTGGCCAACCAAGCAAGCTTGCAAAGGAAATCTGCACTACAATGAAGTCTCACTTCCCCCCGGTCAAAAGGGCCATCTGAAAAAAGTGTAAAATCCAGAAAGGCAGGACAGGCCATGGAGAACTGGGAGCCTTGTTATGCTGATGGGCGGGATGTAAATTGCCAACAGACACTCGGGAGAAGTGTATGGTGTTTCCTGAAACATCTAAAAAACAAAGCAACAGAGCCTAGGGCACTTCCACTTATGGTCCTATAGCTTAGGGAAATTAAAATCAAAAAGACACAGCCACCCCAAAGTTTGGAACGGCTCTGTTTACAAGAACCTCGTTTACAGTACAAGTTCAACATCGCAGAAAGTGAAAAATGGATAAAGAAGTTGTGGTATTTACTTACAAAGCAATATCACTCAGCAATGAAATCTATGTCATCAGGCCCTTAGCAGCACAATGAGTGGATTCAGGTATGATGATTCTAACTGAAATAAGTCACACAGAAAAAGAAACATCATAAGATATCAGTAATACACGGAATGTAAACTTGGCTACACAGGAACTGAATTACAGAACAGAACAGGGTCTCAAATTTAGAAAACCAACTTATGCTTGCTTAAGGGGAAAGGTGAGTTGGGGTGCTGCATAAAACCAGAGATTGAAATGAGCACAGATAAAGTTCCTTAAGCCAAATATGGAATAGACAAGAGCTACTCCTTGCTCAACGAAATGGACTCAACACCGCATATTAAACGCCTAAGAATGTACCTGACTAGTAAGTATCTTAAAACCTATGGATTGCTATGTCTCCGAAAGAGAATCAAGCATGTGTACAGGGGCATAAACGCAGCAGTGATAGGATTGGAGAGGTTCGGTGAGCAAATGAAGACCCTTTGAAGTCATATTGCATGGTACCCATTCCACGGGTTTCAACTCCCAGGTTTAAGGTATTCTTCCTTCAGCTAAAACATGCATGTGGAACCCAGAGTATGATCAACCATGTGATCGGGAGACGTGTTCAAATATGTCTCAGTTTTCCTCCCCTGGTACTCGGGTGCAACATTCCAGACGCTTTACTAACACTCTCCCCACTTGGAGAGTCAGCGCCTTTAACCTCCTGTTTGGCCCAGTTTGCAATTTCTGCGGAAGATGAACAGGAATAGCGAGAACCAATGAGAGACTAGCTGGAGGTGTCTGGACGGGCAAATTTAACTCTCATTTCCCACCAGGAAGAGGAAATAACCAAAGGCTCAGCGTGCCGTGCCGGAACCAGATTAGGGCCTGAAGCCATCCTGCGGTGTTGCGGCCAGGTCACAAGAAAGCGAGTTGAAGAAAGGAGCTCAGGGGCACTGTAATTCACAAACCTGCAGAGTTATAAATGACAGCTATCGTCCAAAAATAGACTGAAGTAAGGCTGCCAAGAGGACTTGAAAGCGGGGCAGAATTGCAGGAAACCGATTTCAGGAGGTAGACTGGAATTGCATTGAAAGCATAGGAAAAGAGGCAGAACGTCCACAATGATGCACTTGGCCAAAAAGGGCGTATGCGTTTTTTCCTGAATATATTCAGGAAAAAACGCATACGCCCTTTTTGGCCAACCAAGCAAGCTTGCAAAGGAAATCTGCACTACAATGAAGTCTCACTTCCCCCCGGTCAAAAGGGCCATCTGAAAAAAGTGTAAAATCCAGAAAGGCAGGACAGGCCATGGAGAACTGGGAGCCTTGTTATGCTGATGGGCGGGATGTAAATTGCCAACAGACACTCGGGAGAAGTGTATGGTGTTTCCTGAAACATCTAAAAAACAAAGCAACAGAGCCTAGGGCACTTCCACTTATGGTCCTATAGCTTAGGGAAATTAAAATCAAAAAGACACAGCCACCCCAAAGTTTGGGACGCCTCTGTTTACAAGAACCTCGTTTACAGTACAAGTTCAACATCGCAGAAAGTGAAAAATGGATAAAGAAGTTGTGGTATTTACTTACAAAGCAATATCACTCAGCAATGAAATCTATGTCATCAGGCCCTTAGCAGCACAATGAGTGGATTCAGGTATGATGATTCTAACTGAAATAAGTCACACAGAAAAAGAAACATCATAAGATATCAGTAATACACGGAATGTAAACTTGGCTACACAGGAACTGAATTACAGAACAGAACAGGGTCTCAAATTTAGAAAACCAACTTATGCTTGCTTAAGGGGAAAGGTGAGTTGGGGTGCTGCATAAAACCAGAGATTGAAATGAGCACAGATAAAGTTCCTTAAGCCAAATATGGAATAGACAAGAGCTACTCCTTGCTCAACGAAATGGACTCAACACCGCATATTAAACGCCTAAGAATGTACCTGACTAGTAAGTATCTTAAAACCTATGGATTGCTATGTCTCCGAAAGAGAATCAAGCATGTGTACAGGGGCATAAACGCAGCAGTGATAGGATTGGAGAGGTTCGGTGAGCAAATGAAGACCCTTTGAAGTCATATTGCATGGTACCCATTCCACGGGTCTCAACTCTCCAGGTTTAAGGTATTCTTCCTTCAGCTAAAACATGCATGTGGAACCCAGAGTATGATCAACCATGTGATCGGGAGACGTGTTCAAATATGTCTCAGTTTTCCTCCCCTGGTACTCGGGTGCAACATTCCAGACGCTTTACTAACACTCTCCCCACTTGGAGAGTCAGCCCTTTAACCTCCTGTTTGGCCCAGTTTGCAATTTCTGCGGAAGATGAACAGGAATAGCGAGAACCAATGAGAGACTAGCTGGAGGTGTCTGGACGGGCAAATTTAACTCTCATTTCCCACCAGGAAGAGCAATTAACCAAAGGCTCAGCGTGCAGGGCCGGAACCAGATTAGGGCCTGAAGCCATCCTGCGGTGTTGCGGCCAGCTCACAAGAAAGCGAGTTGAAGAAAGGAGCTCAGGGGCACTGTAATTCACAAACCTGCAGAGTTATAAATGACAGCTATCGTCCAAAAATAGACTGAAGTAAGGCTGCCAAGAGGACTTGAAAGCGGGGCAGAATTGCAGGAAACCGATTTCAGGAGGTAGACTGGAATTGCATTGAAAGCATAGGAAAAGAGGCAGAACGTCCACAATGATGCACTTGGCCAAAAAGGGCGTATGCGTTTTTTCCTGAATATATTCAGGAAAAAACGCATACGCCCTTTTTGGCCAACCAAGCAAGCTTGCAAAGGAAATCTGCACTACAATGAAGTCTCACTTCCCCCCGGTCAAAAGGGCCATCTGAAAAAAGTGTAAAATCCAGAAAGGCAGGACAGGCCATGGAGAACTGGGAGCCTTGTTATGCTGATGGGCGGGATGTAAATTGCCAACAGACACTCGGGAGAAGTGTATGGTGTTTCCTGAAACATCTAAAAAACAAAGCAACAGAGCCTAGGGCACTTCCACTTATGGTCCTATAGCTTAGGGAAATTAAAATCAAAAAGACACAGCCACCCCAAAGTTTGGAACGGCTCTGTTTACAAGAACCTCGTTTACAGTACAAGTTCAACATCGCAGAAAGTGAAAAATGGATAAAGAAGTTGTGGTATTTACTTACAAAGCAATATCACTCAGCAATGAAATCTATGTCATCAGGCCCTTAGCAGCACAATGAGTGGATTCAGGTATGATGATTCTAACTGAAATAAGTCACACAGAAAAAGAAACATCATAAGATATCAGTAATACACGGAATGTAAACTTGGCTACACAGGAACTGAATTACAGAACAGAACAGGGTCTCAAATTTAGAAAACCAACTTATGCTTGCTTAAGGGAAAGGTGAGTTGGGGTGCTGCATAAAACCAGAGATTGAAATGAGCACAGATAAAGTTCCTTAAGCCAAATATGGAATAGACAAGAGCTACTCCTTGCTCAACGAAATGGACTCAACACCGCATATTAAACGCCTAAGAATGTACCTGACTAGTAAGTATCTTAAAACCTATGGATTGCTATGTCTCCGAAAGAGAATCAAGCATGTGTACAGGGGCATAAACGCAGCAGTGATAGGATTGGAGAGGTTCGGTGAGCAAATGAAGACCCTTTGAAGTCATATTGCATGGTACCCATTCCACGGGTTTCAACTCCCAGGTTTAAGGTATTCTTCCTTCAGCTAAAACATGCATGTGGAACCCAGAGTATGATCAACCATGTGATCGGGAGACGTGTTCAAATATGTCTCAGTTTTCCTCCCCTGGTACTCGGGTGCAACATTCCAGACGCTTTACTAACACTCTCCCCACTTGGAGAGTCAGCGCCTTTAACCTCCTGTTTGGCCCAGTTTGCAATTTCTGCGGAAGATGAACAGGAATAGCGAGAACCAATGAGAGACTAGCTGGAGGTGTCTGGACGGGCAAATTTAACTCTCATTTCCCACCAGGAAGAGGAAATAACCAAAGGCTCAGCGTGCCGTGCCGGAACCAGATTAGGGCCTGAAGCCATCCTGCGGTGTTGCGGCCAGCTCACAAGAAAGCGAGTTGAAGAAAGGAGCTCAGGGGCACTGTAATTCACAAACCTGCAGAGTTATAAATGACAGCTATCGTCCAAAAATAGACTGAAGTAAGGCTGCCAAGAGGACTTGAAAGCGGGGCAGAATTGCAGGAAACCGATTTCAGGAGGTAGACTGGAATTGCATTGAAAGCATAGGAAAAGAGGCAGAACGTCCACAATGATGCACTTGGCCAAAAAGGGCGTATGCGTTTTTTCCTGAATATATTCAGGAAAAAACGCATACGCCCTTTTTGGCCAACCAAGCAAGCTTGCAAAGGAAATCTGCACTACAATGAAGTCTCACTTCCCCCCGGTCAAAAGGGCCATCTGAAAAAAGTGTAAAATCCAGAAAGGCAGGACAGGCCATGGAGAACTGGGAGCCTTGTTATGCTGATGGGCGGGATGTAAATTGCCAACAGACACTCGGGAGAAGTGTATGGTGTTTCCTGAAACATCTAAAAAACAAAGCAACAGAGCCTAGGGCACTTCCACTTATGGTCCTATAGCTTAGGGAAATTAAAATCAAAAAGACACAGCCACCCCAAAGTTTGGAACGGCTCTGTTTACAAGAACCTCGTTTACAGTACAAGTTCAACATCGCAGAAAGTGAAAAATGGATAAAGAAGTTGTGGTATTTACTTACAAAGCAATATCACTCAGCAATGAAATCTATGTCATCAGGCCCTTAGCAGCACAATGAGTGGATTCAGGTATGATGATTCTAACTGAAATAAGTCACACAGAAAAAGAAACATCATAAGATATCAGTAATACACGGAATGTAAACTTGGCTACACAGGAACTGAATTACAGAACAGAACAGGGTCTCAAATTTAGAAAACCAACTTATGCTTGCTTAAGGGAAAGGTGAGTTGGGGTGCTGCATAAAACCAGAGATTGAAATGAGCACAGATAAAGTTCCTTAAGCCAAATATGGAATAGACAAGAGCTACTCCTTGCTCAACGAAATGGACTCAACACCGCATATTAAACGCCTAAGAATGTACCTGACTAGTAAGTATCTTAAAACCTATGGATTGCTATGTCTCTGAAAGAGAATCAAGCATGTGTACAGGGGCATAAACGCAGCAGTGATAGGATTGGAGAGGTTCGGTGAGCAAATGAAGACCCTTTGAAGTCATATTGCATGGTACCCATTCCACGGGTTTCAACTACCCAGGTTTAAGGTATTCTTCCTTCAGCTAAAACATGCATGTGGAACCCAGAGTATGATCAACCATGTGATCGGGAGACGTGTTCAAATATGTCTCAGTTTTCCTCCCCTGGTACTCGGGTGCAACATTCCAGACGCTTTACTAACACTCTCCCCACTTGGAGAGTCAGCCCTTTAACCTCCTGTTTGGCCCAGTTTGCAATTTCTGCGGAAGATGAACAGGAATAGCGAGAACCAATGAGAGACTAGCTGGAGGTGTCTGGACGGGCAAATTTAACTCTCATTTCCCACCAGGAAGAGGAAATAACCAAAGGCTCAGCGTGCCGTGCCGGAACCAGATTAGGGCCTGAAGCCATCCTGCGGTGTTGCGGCCAGCTCACAAGAAAGCGAGTTGAAGAAAGGAGCTCAGGGGCACTGTAATTCACAAACCTGCAGAGTTATAAATGACAGCTATCGTCCAAAAATAGACTGAAGTAAGGCTGCCAAGAGGACTTGAAAGCGGGGCAGAATTGCAGGAAACCGATTTCAGGAGGTAGACTGGAATTGCATTGAAAGCATAGGAAAAGAGGCAGAACGTCCACAATGATGCACTTGGCCAAAAAGGGCGTATGCGTTTTTTCCTGAATATATTCAGGAAAAAACGCATACGCCCTTTTTGGCCAACCAAGCAAGCTTGCAAAGGAAATCTGCACTACAATGAAGTCTCACTTCCCCCCGGTCAAAAGGGCCATCTGAAAAAAGTGTAAAATCCAGAAAGGCAGGACAGGCCATGGAGAACTGGGAGCCTTGTTATGCTGATGGGCGGGATGTAAATTGCCAACAGACACTCGGGAGAAGTGTATGGTGTTTCCTGAAACATCTAAAAAAAAAACCAACAGAGCCTAGGGCACTTCCACTTATGGTCCTATAGCTTAGGGAAATTAAAATCAAAAAGACACAGCCACCCAAAGTTTGGGACGCTCTGTTTACAAGAACCTCGTTTACAGTACAAGTTTCACTTTCACAGAAAGTGAAAAATGGATAAAGAACTTGTGGCACTTACGTACAATGCAGTATCACTCAGCAATGAAATCTATGT